>NC_068939.1:44785003-44803398 GCF_016801865.2 Culex pipiens pallens
AGGTTTTGAAGGTCTATTGCTCTTATTTTCAGCACATTTTTTTTAATGAAAATTTACCCTTCTGGGTTATTGCTAGGGTTAGTGAAATTTCGCAGACAGCGTAAAATCCGCGAAATTTGGCTTTTTCGCGAAATTTTATGTTTGTGTGAAAATGTAACGATTTTTCTCCAAATAATTTATCAAACTCAAATAGCAATAAAAATAATCTTATGAACTACTGTGGAATTAAGCGCGTGAATACCCTGGTTTAATTACTAATATGGGGTTAGTAATTTTTGACGATTTACACAGAAAAAAATCAATTCTCGAAACCGTGAAGTCAGTTCACGATTATGAGAACCACGAAGGAATATATTTACGTTTATGGTGCAAATGCACCATACTCATGAATAAATTCCTTCGTGGATCTCAAATTCGTGAAATTAATTCACGATTACGGGAATTGATTTTTTTCTGTGTAGTGGACGGCGTGAAGTTCGTGAAATTTATCAATTTTCTCAAAACATAACAACTTATTAAATATTTCATCAAAAAAGACTGTTCAATTAAATTTCATTAGTTTTCAATTAAAAAGTCCTAATATGTCAAGTTGATATGAACCATTTGAAGAAATGTTCAGATTTTATTGTTGTTTAGTAACTAGTAATATTTCCATTCGCTGTATTGAAAATGTTACAGCTATTTTATTTTGAAAGAGATTATAAGAATCATTTCAAAACATATCAATTTTTTGGGACTGTTTAATTTTAACGATATTTGTGGGTCATTCCAATTCAACTGAGTACACTTTTGGACTCGACCTTCACCGATTTGAACCAAACTTGGAGGGAACGTTTATCTATCGATAGTTAACAGAAATCTCAAGTTTGGTGCTGCTTGGACCATCCCTCTATTTTTGGCACCGCCCTCTTTTTTGACGATTTTCTAAACATTTTTTTTTCTTTTAATCCTAACATTGCAAATACTTAAGCAAAAGACTTTCCACAGGTTGCATTTTATAGAAAATTGTCCAAAGAATTCGATAAAAATAATTTTAACGTTTTAAGTATTAACATTCAGTTTTGACCAATTACTTATGTTTTTATTTGTTTTATTTTATCACCATTCTGTTCCCCGAACAATTTTACATAATCATCAATGTAGCCCTCAAACTAAAATGATCTATTGGCAAGATACAGCGATTTTACTGAAAAAAGTTTGATTTTACGCAGCACTCGGAAGCACATGGTGTACATTTCAACAAAAAGGGATGAATCCCGCATAGTTCGGTTTTTATATGTGGGAAACTTATTTCGGATTTGAATTCATAGGATAGAGTGCAGCGAAAAATGAAAATTTTTTCAGTAAAATCGCTGTATCTCGCCAATGGTTCATTTTAGTTTTAAGTCTACATTGATTGTAAAATTGTCCGGGGGACACGATGGTGATAAAATAAAACAAATTAAAATATAAGGAATTGGTCAAAACTGAATTTTAATACTAAAAACGTTAAAATATAATATCATTGGGCATTTAAGGGTTAAAACTTTATTTTTATCGAATTCCTTGCACAATTTCCTATAAAATGCAATGCAGTCTTTTGCTCAAATAGTTGCAAAGTTATGATTAAAAGAAAAAAAAAGTTTTTAAGAAAATCGAAAAAAAGAGGGATGGTCCAATCAGCACCAAGCTTGGGATTTCTGTTAACTATCAAGTTTGGTCCAAATCGGTGAAGGTCGAGTCCAAAAGTGTACTCAGTTGACCTGGAATGACCCTTGTTTATTTGGGTGGATGATTCCCGTGAAAGTTAAAAAATACTTCTTTTTTGTTTTCTTTTCTCATTTAGAATAAAAAAATCGATTTTGAGCAATTCTCTACGAAATCGGTCTTTTTTCTTCAATTTTAATTTTTGTATTTTTTAATCCGACTGAAACTTTTTTGATGCCTTCGGTATGCCCAAAGAAGCCATTTTGCATCATTAGTTTGTCCATATAACTTTCCATACAAATTTGGCAGCTGTACATACAAAAATCATCTATGAAAATTCTAAAATCTGTATCTTTTGAAGGAATGTTTTGATCGATTTGGTGTCTTCGGCAAAGTTGTAGGTATGGATATAGAATACACTGGAAAAAAAAATGATACACGGTAAAAAAATTTTGGTGATTTTTTATTTAACTTTTTGTCACTAAAACTTGATTTGCAAAAAAAAAACACTATTTTTATTTATTTTATTTTTTGATATGTTTTATAGGACATAAAATGCCAACTTTTCAGAAATTTCCAGGTTGTGCAAAAAATCATTGACCGAGTTATGAATTTTTTAATCATACTGATTTTTTCAAAAAATCGAAAAATTGGTCGCAAAAATTTTTCAACTTCATTTTTCGAAGTAAAATTAAATTTGCGATCAAAAAGTACTTTAGTGAAATTTAGATAAAGTGCACCGTTTTCAAGGTAAATCCATATTTAGGTGACTTTTTTGAAAATAGTCGCAGTTTTTATTTTTTTACGATTAGTGCACATGTATGCACACTTTTGGAAAAAATATTTTTGAAAAGCTGAGAAAATTCTCTATATTTTGCTTCTTCGGAATTTGTTGATACGACCTTAAGTTACTGAGATATTGCAATGCAAAGGTTTAAAAACAGGAAAATTGATGTTTTCTAAGTCTCACCCAAACAGCCCACTATTTTTTAATGTCGATATCTCAGCAACTAATGGTCTGATTTTCAATGTTAATATATGAAACATTTGTGAAATTTTCCGATCTTTTCGAAAACAATATTTTCAAAATTTTCAAATCAAGACTAAGTGGGCTGTTTGGGTGAGACTTAGAAAACGTAAATTTTCCTGTTTTTAAACCTTTGCATTGCAATATCTCAGTAACTAAAGGTCGTATCAACAAATTCCGAAGAAGCAAAATATAGAGAATTTTCTCAGCTTTTCAAAAATATTTTTTCCAAAAGTGTGCAAACATGTGCACTTATTTAAAAAAAATAAAAACTGCGACTATTTTCAAAAAAGTCACCTAAATATGGATTTACCTTGAAAACGGTGCACTTTATAAAAATTTCACTAAAATACTTTTTGATTGCAAATTTGATTTTACATCGAAAAATGAAGTTGAAAAAATTTTGCGACCAATATTTCGATTTTTTGAAAAAATCAGTATTGATTAAAAAATTCATAACTCGATCAAAGATTTTTTGCACAACCTGGAAATTTCTGAAAAGTTGGCATTTCATGTCCTCTAAAACATATAAAAAAAATTAAAAATTAAAATAGTGTTTTTTGCAAATCAAGTTTTAGTGATAAAAAGTTAAATAAAAAATCACCAATTTTTTTTTACCGTCAATCATTTTTTTCCAGTGTAGTCCGTATTAATAGCTACAACTTTGCCGAAGACACCAAATCGATCAAAAAATTCCTTCAAAAGATACAGATTTTAGAATTTTCATACATGATTTTTGTATGTACAGCTGCCAAATTTGTATGGAAAGTTATATGGACAAACTAATGATGCAAAATGGCTTCTTTGGGCATACCGAAGGCACCAAAAAAGTTTCAGTCGGATTCAAAAATACAAAAAAAATCGAATGATCGAAATCTTAGAGAACTGCTCTTTTGTTAAAAACTAAATTATTTTTGCAAATTGATTTTAAATTTAGTTTTTGAAAAGTGAGCTTAAACCCTTAAAAATATTTTTGATGGGCTAAATGTCGCAGAAAATTCAACTTTTTTGACTGGACAAGATTGTTAAATCTTACTTTGATATGAATTTCAATAAAGTGTAAAATTAAATAACACAAGCAAATTAGCGAAAAAATTTTAGCTTTATTAGTTGAATAATAAAAGATCATCCATAAACCAGGAGGATTTTTTTGTTTTTGAAAATTAGGAGAATTTTTTGCTGTTGTGTCCAATTCAAATTTCGTAGAGATTTTTTAGTTTATTGAAGAATAATATATAATTAAGCATAAAAAGTAGTTAATATGATTTAAACATAAGATTTTCAGAGTTCATTTTCCGAGTTCCGTACAATTTGGTGTTTTGAAATTGAGGTCGCCGTGAAATTTGCAATTTTCGAGCGTGAAAAATTACTAAGCCTATTATTGCCGATTCGAAAAGTACATTAAATTTCCCATAAAATGGTATGTGAAAAAAAATTACAGTTGAGTTACGAAAAATGGTAGAATTTTTGAGAATATTTTATTATTTTTTCGATGAAAAATCATTTTTTGAGAATTCTGCGGACCGTAAAATGGGGTTACTTTGATTGGTTCGAGATTTTTCCGTAAAAAGAGGAGTAGCCGAAATGGTATGAAATCATACTGATCGTGTTAAAGAAGTGTCCAAAGTACTTCAAAAAAAAGTTTTTATAACATTTGGAAAGTTTTCAAAGTTAGTTAGAAAATGTTGGTTAATAGCATTGTCTAAATTTTCTAAAAATGTCAAAATTTTCTCAATAAACATGATTTAGAATCCGAAAAAGGAATACATTTTCGGATTCTTTGGACAATTTTCCAGTAAGAGAAGGTAAAATGAGTTTTTAGATAATAAATATTATGTGTGTTTTAAAACATAATTTTAAAAAATCTCCAAATTTAAAGACATTTTCAGTAGAACAAATTTCACTTTAAATAAGTAACCTTTTCATTCGTGCTTCGAATTTAGTTTATAATGCAATATTAATCTTTCTTTTAGAAACAAAACTAGTTTTAATGAATTTCAGGCAAAATTCTGACTTTTAAACAAGTTTACCTAAAATTTTTATGTATTTTGTTAAAAAATAACTAATAAACTTAGTTAACTTACTACTAAAAAAGATTTTTTTTTTTTTGCTTAAAAGGTATGTCAACAACCTTATTGATGGTACATTTGAAATAAAAAATTGAAAGCCTTAAATCTGATTTTAACAAGAAAAACTATGACTATCAAAGTAAACCTCGAGATTCAAAATAAGAATTTTCAACGCAGTTTTTTTTTTGAACACTATTGAAAAACTTTTTTTTTAAATAGTGTACTGACTTTGTATGGCCCGGTACAAAAATAATAATATTGAGAAAACCTTACCAGTTAGGAAACATTTCAAAACTAAAGTGAAATCCAATCAAACAAACATTCACCACACATTCAATATTACGCCCTTTTGAAATGTTAGTCTTGATTAAAAATATTGTTTTCGGAAAGATTGTTTCATTTATTAACATTGAAAATCGGACAATTAGATGCTGAGATATCGACATTAGAACATGGAGGGTTGTTTGGGCGAGACATAGGAAACTTCAATTTTCCTGTTTCTTTTTCGTTTGTCCGCTGTATTTCTGCAACCAGTGGTCCAATCTTCAATGTTTTTTAGACGAAATTGTAGGAATTTTTCAGAATTTTTCGAAAAAAAAAATTTTTGGAATAGACAATCATGACACAAAATTTAACTTTGAATTGCTATATTTTGAAAACGGTGTACTTAATCAAAGAATTATAAAGTTCTTTTCCATTGCAAATTCGATTTTACATTTAAAAAAATAAAGTCAAACAATTTTAAGTACAGGATTTAATTTTTACAAAATCACCATTTAGAAAAAAACATACACAGCAAAAAATCCGATGGTAAAATCGCATGCAAAAGCATGCACATCACCTTCGTCAAAATAAACACTTAATATTACACAATGCATGTTCAATTTTTGCAAACACAAAAAAAAAGTTGCAGCCGACGGGATTCAAACCCAGCACCATCAGTAAAGACTGGCGCCTTAGCCCCCTCGGCCATTAGACCGATGTAAAGCTGAAAGGAAAAACGCATATATGGGCTTGACATTTCGGACAAGTAGGTTTCCCGTACTGAAGGGCTACATATTTAAGGGTGTAAAATTACATAAAATTGCGTAAAATAATGCAATATTTATTTTACACCCAGGCCTTTTACACGCAGCTGTATTACTACTTTTTTAGCTGTGTAGCTCGTCGGCAAAATGTTGGTCACTACTTCTGAATGGCTGAAAGATTAAGGCGTGGTTTTGTCCCTTAAAACATACAAAAAAAATAAAAAATAAAAAAATACAAATTGAATTTCTGTAAAAAAATAATTTAATGAAAAATTCACCATCGGCCGATTTCGTAGAGAATTGCTCATTAGTTTAACTTTTTGTATTAAGAATCTATACCAATACTTGACGAAATATCATCAGTTGAATGTTGAGGGCAAATTAGGCTATCGAAAATTTTATTTATGTCTCTACCATCATCCTAATAATTCTAGAGTAAATTTTCAAAACAACCTCTGAGTCATGGGTTTCCTACGCAGATAGAACCTTTTGAAAATTTATTCCTGTAAAAAAATAATTATTGACAAAAATGTTAATTTTCCTGTAGTAAACTTGTACGTCGCCTTTAAAATGTTTAGAATACATTTTATAACGCTTATTTTTGCATTTTTAACCAAATGGGACATAGGGACCAACCATAAACCACGTGGACACCTTGAGGGGAGGGGAGGGGATTAGCGATTTTCCATTCAAAAAAGATTTGTTTTGTATGGAAATTGTCCACGAGGGGAGGAAGGAGAGGGGGGTCTGAGATTTCAAAAAAGTGTCCACGTGGTTTATGGATGGTCCCATATTTGGGCATCATAAAATTTTAAATTTAAAGGGACAAACATGCTGAAAAAAGTGGAATAGCCCTAAGTGACTGTGAGTGTAACTCATTTTTCACATAGTTGAATCTAGAAATGGTGCCGAAATTGGTTTGACAATTTCGATATTATCTGATTTTGCACCATCCTGAACTCTGACTTATTATGCCTTTTTTTGGTACAACAAAAAAAATCAGAAAACAGAAAAAAACAAAAACTAACTTTCGGTAATAAACAGCGAAACAAAAATCGTGATTTCAAACATTCCTAAACAAAAGGTTATTTCCTCAAACGAAAAGAAATACTCAATGTGGAAAAGAAGGTTTACCCTGATGAAAAATAGTATGAAAGCATTAAAATGGTAAAAATCCGATGATCTTTTTTTCCTCAATTTCAGGAATATGAATATTCTAAAAAAAAGTGTTTTTTTAAATAATACTAACTAAATCCACCAAATACTTGGTTGATGCTTGACCAAAAACTCTCATCAAAATTACTTAGATCCAGCATAAAAAAGTTGAATTTTTCGTTTTTTGGTCAAAGTAAAAAAATGGATTTTAACAATTTTGATAAATAAAAGAATTTTAAATTGCATGGCACCACAATTACAATTGAGTTACAGTTGCGTTAAAAACAGTCTTCTCAGAACCGATCGCATTGGATTAGCTTCTGAACTTCCCAAATATCCATTCCATGAAATGGGATTCCATTAACAGTCATATAGATTCATAGACACCTGTCCATCATCCGGAGACTGGACGTCGTTCCCCGGCCCAATGATGTTGATGAGTTCGGTTTCAAATTTCCCCCACTCTCTTTCTTCTCTTTGCTCTTGCAGAGCTGCCACCATCCAGGCCGAAACGGACGGCCAGCTGTGGGCGATGGACCGCCAGACATTCCGGAGAATCCTGCTCAAGTCCGCCTTCAGGAAACGGAAAATGTACGAAGCCCTGCTGGACTCGGTCCCGATGCTGAAGACCCTGCAGGTACGGCTAGGATTTACGCGCTGTTCAGCTGGTGCTATTTTTGACCACATTACTAACGGCTATGGTGTGATTTTTTTTCGTTTCTCGCAGAACTACGAACGCATGAACCTGGCCGATGCTCTAATACCACGAACCTTCACACAGGGCGAGCGGATCATCAAGCAAGGTAAGCACCGGGGACCGGGCGGCTCCGTTCGAAATTCAAGGTCCATTACGCGAAGAGCACAGTTTATTTACTGATGCCGGGTGGTTCCTGGCTTGGTGTCAGTCAAAAGTTGCTCTGAAATTGATTTATTTCACTGCAAACCCTCGCTCCGAACTTGAAGGTTGGTGTTGTCGGGGAAAACTAAACTCCGGATTATTCGAGAAAATTAATTAGACAGTTGCTAATAAATTTCCCTTCTAATGTCATGTCCCAATTTCTTTTTATTCTAAATCCATGTATGTAAACATTTTAAACCATAAAACGCTTTCCAGAAACTGATTTTGACGCCTCCGGATACTCTAAAATAGTGGTTTCTACAACTGGCGATTGCATTGCATTGGTTGCGCTTCCAGTAGTCCTACACAGTTTATTTTAGTTTTCCAGTGAAATCAAAATACCCCGGGTTACAAAACGGTAATGACGGAGCAAAACTCTTTCAAGGTTTTCTATTTTTCGCTGGAGCTCGGCGAGCAGATGCAAATATGAATTCACAATAGTGTTGCCCCACAGGAGTAGCAACACATGATGCGAAATCCCACCCCTACTGGATTGTTGCAAACTGCACAAAAGTTTTCCCTGTTACATGAGCGTTCACTCTGAGTGGGGATTTTGTTTATTTGCGTGGGTGTTAAACTTGTGGAAATAATGAGCTCCCGGAACAATTACTGTGGTGTATCATACTCGCTTTGAATAAATATTTTGAATGATTGAATTTATCTGATACCATTTCGAAATATTCGAACGTATCCAGCAAACAATCTCGCCCGTTGAAATCGTTGTGCGTTCCACGATGGAGGCAAAAAATGGAATAACCAACTTAATCCAGGTTTTCCTCAGAATCAGATTCTGCTTTTCGTCGAAACTCTCATTGTCGTACAGAGTGGTGGCCTGGCCAGGAATAGCACGCTCGCAGGACGAACGAAAACTAATTTGCGCTTAAACTGCCATCCCAAATATAGACACCCCGAGCAGACGGAAATAACTTGGGAAGGTCAGTTTTTGATATTGTGAGAAGATCGAAATATGTTATTAGCATGATCGGATTAGTTGTTAAAATAACAAAAATCAATAACAAAGATTTGTTCGAAGAATAACTTAAACTGCTATTATGTTGTTATTGCAATAACAAACCAATAACACAGAAGGAATCATGAAAGAATAACAAGATTTGTTATGTTGTGCGGAGAGGTGGAGCAGTATAATAACAAAAAATGTTATTGAACTGGTATGTCTCCATAACAAAAAAAGTTATTGTTTTGGTTTATTTGTAATTTGCAAATAAACCTGCAGTTGCCATAACTCCTCTGTACTAGTCTGGGCTGCAGAGTCGGGTACCTCCAAGCGACTTTGAATCCATACTTTGAAGACAACTTCGACTCTGGATGCAGGATATGACGTCAACGACGACTTCAGCTCTCCAAAAATTCCCGACTTCACAGATTCCGACTCCAAGTAAAAGTTGCTGAAAATTTGCTGAATCCGATGCAGTCTCCGAGGTCTCACTCCAGCTCGAACTTCAACGTCAGCTCCGACTTCCTGGCTCTGTGAAAATAATAACAGTTTTTGTTATTCACACTTCAAAAATTCTCAGTAAATAAATCAATTCCGTTAGGGAATAAAACAAGATTTTAAAAAAATGAACTCTCAAAAGTTAATTTTATCAGATTAATTTTAGCTTGAAACCCCATTTCATGGTGAAATAAATGACCCCGATGAAATTGGTCAAAATTATTTCATAGTTCTAGCCAATTTTAGCAAAGTCCCTAAGGGGGTATATCAAATAATAAAAAAATCAACTTTCAAAATTTCAACTTTTTAGTATAATTATAGCTTAAGGACCCCATTTCATGGCCAAAATAATGACCCCGACGAAATTGGTCAAAATTAACCCATAGTTCTAGCCAATTTTAGAAAAGTCCCTTAGAGGGTATATCAAATAATTAAAAAAATCAACTTTCAAAATTTTAACTTTTTAGAATAATTTTAGCTTAAGGACCCCATTTCATGGCCAAAATAATGACCCCGACGAAATTGGTCAAAATTAACCCATAGTTCTAGCCAATTTTAGAAAAGTCCCTTAGAGGGTATATCAAATAATTAAAAAAATCAACTTTCAAAATTTTAACTTTTTAGAATAATTTTAGCTTAAGGACCCCATTTCATGGCCAAAATAATGACCCTGACGAAATTGGTCAAAATTAACCCATAGTTCTAGCCAATTTTAGCAAAGTCCCTTAGGGGGTATATCAAATAATTAAAAAAAATCAACTTTCAAAATTTCAACTTTTTAGAATAATTTTAGCTTAAGGACCCCATTTCATGGCCAAAATAATGATCCCGACGAAATTAAGGACCATTTCATGGCCAAAATAATGACCCCGACGAAATTAGACAAAATTATCCCAAAGATCTAAACATATTTATCAAAAGAAAAAATAACAACAGATTGTGTTATGGACACTTAGAAACTTTTCCATTTGTGCGATTTATGGTAATTTTATTTCTAAGTCAGTATACCGAACGAATAACAAATTTTGTTATTAGGAGAATTTTTGAAATGTATAACATTTCCTCTTATTAGCGTGTTATTAAACATTTTCAATATAATATCACTTCAATACCAAATTTTGTTATTTTATCAGAAACTGTTATTATTTTTTCTTCTTGAAGTTGAACTTCAGGATAAAATAATAACACTTTTTGTTATTTTAACAGGATTTGTTATTGAAATATAATTAATTTCGTTATTACCGTCTGCCCGGGACGTATGTAGTGATGCCAATGGTCCAACCCATATGGAATTTTGTGGTCTGAACTTTTCGTTGTTTTTTTTTTTTTTTTTTTTTGCTTTTGGAGTAAAGTTTATGCGTCTCCATGGAAAACAAAGGAGACGATTTCGCTGCAACCACTAACTGTCAAAGGTCAAGGGATAATTGCATAGCAACGGGGAAAAATCTACTGAGCGCTAGGGATTACACTTGAAGGATTTAGTTCAGGGGTGCTCAAAGTTTTTGGAGGCCGGGCCAAATTTGAAGCTCAAATGAGCTTGCGGGCCAAATTAAAAAAAAGGTTATTGAAAAAAATAAATTACATTATTTTAATTTAAAAGATTTAATTTGCTATTTTAATAAAATTTAAATTCAAAATAATAGAAACCACAAAATAACGGTTTTCTATTGGTATCGTTGATTTTATTGTTTCAGGTATTTGAAAAAAAGTTTTTAGCTGAATGTACTGCCGCTCTAATCGTGTCCGTCCCATATGTAAAAACAGCAAGCCGAGAAAAACGCGTGTCAAAGTTGTCCCGCCCATAAGGCTACGTGTTAGAATTTCACGAAAAAGTGGATTTTCTCCGGCTTTCTAGAACAAAGTACTATATTTTATTGGTTTTTCTGATAGTTCACATGATTTTGAACCAAACTGCATCATTACCTCAAAATTGACGAAATTACATATGGGACGGACTAGCTTCGAGCGGCAGTGTACTAGTGTTTTAAAAAAAAAACAAAGTTTTGTTTTTATATTTCGAAAATGGTGACATTACATGTTGAACAATTCATCTAAAAGCGTTTTTTATCTATAAATTAAGTGTGGTTAATGAAAAATCGTTGAGAGGCAGAATTTCAACATTTATATGGAAAAAAATGTTAGAAAATGTTTTAAGCTTCCGTATAGTTAAACTGCAATCATTATTTTCAAAAAAAAAAGATTCGACAAAAAAAACATTTTAGCGAAAAAACATTTATTTATTTCATCGAAAATTCCCTAAAATTCATTTTTTTTATAAACTCAACTGATTTTTAATGCCATGGAATGCATATTTAATAAATTTCAGCTGATTGCACTTACATTTCATTTTTTTTTGAATTTTTGAAGTTTTTTGAAAATATATTTTTGCTCCTTGTTTTTGAGCCAATTTTTTTATAATGTTGGAGGGGTGGGTTGATCGACGAAAGCTTTGTAAAATATTTGCAACAAACTTGATCCTCCGATTTCCACATTTTGTCTGCCTGAATCAGTTGGTAGTCAATCAGATTCGTTATCTAACTGTAATGAGTTCGAATCCCGAAGGAAGTGCAATGTATGTTTGAGGGTCAGTTCATAACAGAGTCATTATTATTATTATTACTAGTTTTATTAAAGACACTTTACCATTGCAATGGCATTCGTGTCGTACAAAGTCATTATGACTTGCAAATTAATAAAGAAAACTTACATTTTTGCAACTATTACAGAATTCTACCTAAGTCAATCTTGAACGTTAAACGCTAAAAATGTTTGATGAAAATTTTGACGATATTTACTAGTTTCACTCATATTGAAACGTATGAAATTGTTTTAATTATAAAATGTTTTGAACACTGTATTTGTATCCTAAAGTGGGGATCAAAATATTGATAAATAATAAGTTTTTTTATTAACAAAAAATAAAAAAGATTAGTATATAAAAGTTTAAAATAAACCTTAATTTTGAAAAAGTATAAAATCACTTTAAAAGTGGTCAACGGGCCATTTTACAGAATCATTCAAAATGGGTCCGCGGGCCACAAAATATCACCTCGCGGGCCACGTTTGGCCCGTGGGTTATACTTTGGTCACCCCTGATTTAGTTGGTGTCAAAGCAGGCAACACACAAAAAATCATACAATTTTCAATTGTTGAGAGATTTTCAATTATTATTATCTTTGCCATAACACTCATACATGTAGGAAATGAGTGATCTAGTAAATAAAAATAAATAAATATATCAAATAAATCCAAGATAATAACAACAATTGTGAGTACTGTTACTGTATTAGTACATAATTAATAACTAGTACAGTCATGCCTCGGTTTAGCACTGCATATAGGGGATGCAAAACCGAGGCGTGCATAACTAAAGCACGGAGCTTATGGGCTATATGGGAGACATTGGCTATAATCCTATGAAAAATCATCCCAACTTTAAATAATTATAGTGTTTTGGATTCGGGATGATGTCAGCTGTCCATTGCAATCATAATTACATGAAAATTTTCACACAATTACGCATCATTCCTGTTATTTTGAAATTCCATTTTTTTTTCTCGAAAAAAAAACCCCAATATGGATATTAGAGTGTAACAAAAATGACTTTTTGGCGGGCATTCAGGGGTTTGTTCCGGTAGGCATACTGAGCCTAAATCCCAAATATGAGCATGATCGGACGTAACAGGAGCTGGCGCTCCGCCCTTCTATTTTAAATGGGATTCAACCCGTAAAAAAGATGTTTTAAAAAATGTAAAATTTGAGGCATTTTGGCCACTAAAGGAATTTTGGCAACCTGGAGCTCAGTACAGACCTTCAAAGTTTGGCATTTTTTCGAAAAATCGTTCCCAACAAAATCAAATGGCGTCTCGGGCGTCGCGAGGTGCGACGCAAATTTCTTTGCCGGGGACGATGTTTCGAAAAAATGCCAAACTTTGAAGGTCTGTACTGAGCTTCAAATTTTACATTTTTGAAAACATCTTTTTTACGGGTTAAATCCCATTTAAAAAAGAAGGGCGGAGCGCCAGCTCCTGTTACGTCCAATCAGGCTCATATTTGGGATTTAGGCTCAGTATGCCCACCGGAACAAACCCCTGAATGCCCGCCAAAAAGTCATATTTGTTACATCCAAATGGATATCAAATGATAGAGATTTTTTCATACATTTCGAAAGTAATCACACAAATTTTTTAAACTACTCAAACTTTTCACAAAACTTCGAATTATGAAAACACATACTCAACATTTCTGTTTTTTTTTACAATATAGGTATCAAATGATAGAGATTTTTGCATACATTTCTAAAGTAATGTCACAAATTTTTGAAACTTCTCAAAATATTTACAAAACAAAGTATTTTTAAAAAAATACTCAAAATTTAAGTTTTTTTCAATATGGGTATTTAAGAGCGAGTCCACGAACAGGGCATACCCCTTTGTATGGGAAGTCGTTTGGACCTCACCAATCTGCCTGAAATTTTCAGGGGTTTTTTGTACATATAAAACTAGCATCTGGCCAAAATATGAGCACTCTAGGTCAACGGGAAGTGGGGCAAATCGGGACACAAAGTTTAAAGGTTCAAAAACGTCAAAAATCTTAAAAAGGCTATAACTTAGGCAAAATTCAATTAAATTTCAAAATTCAAAATGCATCTGAAAGGGATCAAAAAATGCAACAAAATGCATTGTAGAGCATCTCGCTTGGTTAAATTTAAAGGGAGTTATTGGCAATTTGATGAAAAATAGCATAATTTTCAAACTCAAATAAAAAAGTGTTCCATCCAGATATCAACTCGTTTCGACCTGCAGCTTGTAGGGGACATCTGGGACTACCATCTGAGACAGAGAACGCTTTGGGTAAGGCAGTTTAACATATTAAATAGACACTTTTACTTTTAGTGATTTTTTTGGTTGTAAATTTTTGCTCGGGGGACCCCTTAGATCCCATTTTCTGGTGATAATTTTATCATATTCGTGTTTCTGAGACAATTTCACAATAGAAACATGCATAAAAATGTTTATTTTGATCCATTTTAACCCTATAAAAAATAAAAGTTAAGAAAAATCTTGGATTCACATTTATTGAAAATCAAGCTCGTTTCCAAGGATACTAGATGACACCAGAAAAAAGAAGCTTTTTAATTTCTTTTACTTTTATTTTTTAAAGGGTTAAAATGGATCAAAATAAACATTTTTATGCATGTTTCTATTGTGAAATTGTCTCAGGAACACGAATATGATAAAATTATCACCAGAAAATGAGATCTAAGGGGTCCCCCGAGCATAAATTTACAACCAAAAAATTCACTAAAAGTAGAAGTGTCTATTTAAAATGTTAAATTGCCTTACCCAAAGCGTTCTCTGTCTCAGATGGTAGTCCCAGATGTCCCCTACAAGCTGCAGGTCGAACCGATTTGATATCTGGATGGAACACTTTTTTATTTGAGTTTGAAAATTATGCAATTTTTTCACCATAATGCCAATAACTCTCTTTAGATATAACCAATCGAGATGCTCTACCCTGCATTTTGCTGCATTTTTTGAGCCCTTTCAGATGCATTTTGAATTTTGAAATTTAATTGAATTTTGTCTAAGTTATAGCCTTTTTAAGATTTTTGACGTTTTTGAACCTTTAAACTTTGTGTCTCGATTTGCCCCACCTTCCGTTGACCTAGAGTGCTCATATTTTGGCCAGATGCTAGTTTTATATGTACAAAAAACCCCTGAAAATTTCAGGCAGATTGGTGAGGTCGATGCGAGATGGGTATGCTTTGCTCGTGGACTCGCTCTTAAATAAATTGTGTTATAACTATTTTCCTTTACATTTTTTTTAATTAAAAAAACGTGTTATAACCTTCGAAATGTTTTAAAAAACAACCCGATTATTGGATACCCATATTGAAACACTACTGAAATTTAGATGATTTCTTGACAAATATGTAGTTTTGTGACTTTTTTTGAGTATTTTCCATTTTTTTTGTAATTACTTTCGGAATGTATGAAAAATCCTGATAATTTGATAAATGAAAAATTTTAGTACCGTAAAACGGGGTGACTTTGATAGCCGGGTTGACTTTGATAGGTTTCAGATTTTTCCGCAAAATGAAGAGTACAAATTAAATACGTACGCAATGGTTTGAAATCATACTGACCGTGGTAGAGGAGTGCTCAAAGTACCTCAAGAAGAACTTTTGATAAAATTTTGAAAATTTTAAAAAGTTAGTTAACTATAATAAAGAAAAAGTTGATGAAAGACATTATTTCATACTTCAGAGAGTGTCATGATTTTTTCAATAAACATGATTTTGAATCAGAAAACGGAATGCATTTTCGGATTCTTTGGACAGTTTTCCACTAAGTGAAGGCAACATAAGTTTGTAAATAATAAATAATATATGTTTTTGAACACACAATTCAAAAACAAAATCTTAAAATTTATAGGCAATGTGAGTTAAACAAATTTTATGTAAATAATTTAATAAACAAAACTGGTTTTAACGAATTTCAGGAAAAATGTCGACTATTTCACAATTTTACCTGAAATTTCTATGTATTTTGTTTAAAAGCTTATAAACTTATATAACTAAATATAAACAATAATTTGTTTCTTAAAAACTATATCAGCAACCTTAGTGATGGTACATGAAATTTGAACACCTTAAATCTGATTTTTACAAGCAAGAAAAAATATTACTACCAAAGTCACCCCGGAATTTAAACTAAGAATTTTTAACGTAACTATTTTTCTAAACACTATTGAAAAAACTTTTTTTCAAAAATAGTGCATGGACTGTGGGTAGCCTAACCCAGTACATGTTTCAAAAATAATAATCTTGAGAAAAATCTTACCAGTTGGAAAATATTTCAAAAATAAATTGAATCCTATCAAAGTCACCCCGGTTTACGGTATTTGAAAAAAGTGTTATAATTTAAAAATGTTTCAAATGTTCGGGAATTTTTCATACATTGCGAAAGTAATAACACGAGTTTTTGAAAAATACTCAAAATTTTCACAAAACTACGTTTTTTTCGAAAAAATATTCCAAATTTCATGTTTTACAATATGGGTATCAAATGATCGATATTTTTTTATACATTTCGAAAGTTTCAACAAAATGTTTTGAAAATACTAAAAAAAATCGCAAAACTACGTATTTTAGAAAAAAAAACTATTTTTTTAGTTTTTAAAACTTTTGAAATGTATGAAAAAAATCCCGGTCATTTGATACCCATACGTTAGAAAACTTAAATTTTGAGTATTTTCTCAAAAATACGTAATTTTGTGAACATTTTGAGTAGTTTAAAAAAAATGTAATATTACTTTCGAAAATGTATGAAAAAATCCCGATGAAAACTGAAATTTTGAGTATGGACGGAGAATGACCCATTTTAGGCCGATGCAAATATTTTTCAAAGTTTTTGTCCCTCTTCTCTGCCCGGCGTCGGGGGCGGGGGGCCCTGATTTTTCAGGCCAATTTCGAAGGAGGGCGGGGGGGTTGACAAAAACTTTATATAAAATTTGTACCAGCCTTATTGTTATTGAAAAAAAAAATCTGTTATATTTTCATGAGTTGTTTCATTATTTCAAACCTGAGCAAAAAAAACGGTTTTTATCCTGTTGTCAGTTCTTTTCATAGCTCTGTAAGGAAAAGTTAAAATATTTACAAAAACTAAATTTTATCAGTAATTTACATAGAAGGGATCTTTTATACACCTTTCAAAAATTACAAGAGCTTTAAAAAAACTAAAATTATGTTTCTTTGACTTTCGTAAACAAAATCACTATTTTTCAATTCCGAATCGAAAAAAGTAGTATGCCATTAATTTCCATTTTTTTTTTTAGGTTGATC
Source organism: Culex pipiens pallens (assembly GCF_016801865.2). Classification (NCBI taxonomy): domain Eukaryota; kingdom Metazoa; phylum Arthropoda; class Insecta; order Diptera; family Culicidae; genus Culex; species Culex pipiens. The sequence continues at coordinate 44,802,166 of NC_068939.1, forward strand.
CAAAAATTTGGTTTGCTAAAAAAATATATCTATTTCTGGGTTTCAGGCAAAATTTGCCACTATTGGCTGGTACAAATTCTATTTAGATTTTACGCAATCGAGAACGCCAAGGCAATGCTGTAGAGCGAATAATTTGATTTGAATTTGCTACCTCCTGCTCTCGACGGGATCTTTCATATCGATACAGAGATAGTCTACAACACATTTGCAAACACATTTGAAAAGTGGACAAATATTTTCAAATTACAAATTAAAAAATTGATTTAAAATTTTCAATATTCATTTTAACCTACTTTTTTTTTCCTCAGGTGACGTCGCCGACGGGATGTACTTCATCGAGCAGGGCAAGGTGTCGATCCGCATCCAGCAGGACGCCGGCGAGGTCGAGGTCTCGAACCTCGAGAAGGGCGGCTACTTTGGCGAGCTGGCCCTCGTCACCCACCGGCCCCGGGCCGCCTCCGCCTACGCCGTCGATAACGTCAAGGTGGCATGTAAGTAGAACGGATTTGGATGGATTTTTTTTTTTTAATGTTTGCTCTCTAGAATTGGACTTTGAATTGGCCGCTTTTGTAGATTTGTGTTTTTTTTACAGTTTGCATGAAAAAATTATTTATTTAAATTAGCTTGTTTTCTTAACATGTTTCTTTTCTAATCTAGTTTTGTTCTTTTTTAACTCTCTTCTTTCTTCCTTAACTTATTCACTTTTATTTTGTTGCACGCACTTTGTTAACTTAATCTTGTTTGCTAACACTTTATGTAACTCTTCAATTATCCGTGGTGGCCGAAAAAATGGTTTGTATGGTTTTGTATAATATAATAAATATCGTAAAGTTATCCAAACCGACTGTTTCGAGCGTCTGCTCGGGAAATTGATGGATGTGATGCTGCGCGGAATGAAACACTACCGCTTTGTGGATGAACCCGTTTGGAGGATGATTTTGGAAGCTTGCCAGGAGGAATAATTCACTTTCACTTTTAACTTTGAATCATATTACTAATAAATACAAAGCTTTTTTGCGATTTCAAAATCAACTAGTTCCACCCTTAAAAGTTAATCCTCACAAATGAGATCCAACAGAATTCTCCCAAAGTCCAAACATAAATTCTCGTGCCGGTGAAACATTAATGCTACGTTTTAATGGTGGGCGTGTATCCGCTGCTTCACCAAGCGGAGAAAAAGTGTAAAAAATTACCCCCGACGAAAGCTCCAAAGTCACCAAGTCCAACCCACTC
>NC_068939.1:44803498-44845998 GCF_016801865.2 Culex pipiens pallens
GCCTAACAAAAATAATCGTACTTGTCAGCATGACAGCCATGCAGAGAGTCAGTGTTACGGAGGAAGATGATGGCACCCGCACTGGAATTGGGTGGGGAAAAAAGGAAACATTCATAAATAACGCGGGTGTTTGGTAATGGCGACCACGGAATACTGATGAGGCGCCGCGACCGCGAGTGGAAGCTTCTGGCCTGCCGTGGGTAAAAATACGTATATCGTGTGACACGGAATACCGATTCGGGGGAGGTTATGATTGTGTGGTTGTTGAAGCATGTTTTTAGGTGTGGATGCATGTGTGAATGTGTGATAACATGATATCGTCGAAACACGCTTTGAAGGAATTTGTGAAAAGCATTCTTACATGAAGAAAAATGTCGATTCTTGAATATTATTCCAGTAATTCTATAGTTTTTTTTATCACAGGAAAAATCTAATTCTTGAACAAATCGGTGGAAGTTTTTTATTAAGCCATGGAAGTTAAAACAAACACAATTTTTAAAAATCTTAATAGTAGTTTATGCAAGAAGTTTCGATAAGTAGTTAGAAAGTTATGTATAAAAATGTGTTTTCACATATATCCGGATCTCACTTAAATATATGTAAACTATGGCCGGGTCCATCATATGACCCATCGTTAGGTTATGGAAAGACCTTTCCAACGAGTCCAAAACATTGAAGATCTGGCAACCCTGTCTCGAGATATGGCCACTCAAGTGATATTGATGTACATTTTGGAAGCCGGATCTCACTTAAATGTATGTTAACTAAGTCCGGGTCCATCATCCGACCCATAGTTGGTTAGGTTATCAAAAGACCTTTCCAACGAGTCCAAAACATTGAAGATCTGGCAACCCTGTCTCGAGATATGGCCACTTAAGTGATATTTATGTACTTTTTTATTCCGGATCTAAAAAATAGATGAAATTTTTGTACAATTCCATCATATCAGCCATTGTTGGTAATAAGTGAGGAAGGCTCCAACCACATAGGTGGATTAAGTTATTTTTTTGTCTTTATTTTAGAATTTTTCAGCCCCTTAAAAATTAAATTTTGTAAAAATTTTTTTTTCAGTGTCATTTTTTAAGCCCTCATTTGAAACCTGCGATATCTCTGAAAAAATGGTTTTATATTTAATGCTAGAAATGAAAATTTTGTCTTTTCTAAATTTTTATATGATTTCAAAACACGTGTCACACATTTAAAATTAAACCAATAGTTTCCAAGTTATCGCGGGTACTAATATTAAAGCTGATTAGATGTGAGAAATCTCCATTTTTCACATAAGTAGCAACTCAACAAAGTCAAACAAGTAAAAATTGTAAAAAGTTTTCTCAGTTTTTTTTAAATGTTTAGGCTTAGTGATTTTTTACGCTAAACAAATGCAATTTTCACGGGGACTATTAGGCTGTTGCAAATATTTATTTTTTAGTTTATGTCACCACCCCCCTTCCATAAAAACGGTTCGAAAAATCAGGGGGCAAAAAAAACTTCAAAATTTTAGAGGAAATAGAAGTCTAACTAACTGCAAACAACTAGAAATGCATTTTCCTGCATTTAAAATCATATTTAGCATGTCTGGGATCGATCAAAAATAGTTTCAATTTTCGTGGAATTGCAATGTACAGCAGCGCAAAAAGTTTTTTTTTCGGCGAAAAAAAAAATTTCTTCTGTAATATTTCGAAAACTAATGATTGCAAAACAACTGGGCAGGTATAAAATGCACTTTAAAATACTTTTTTCATTAAAATTAAGACCATAGCTTGTTATTTAAATTTTTAAATTTGAATAAACGACGAAAAAAAACTTTTTGATGAACTGTACATGGAATTTTCACTGAAATTCAAAATAATTTTAAACGAGTGAAATCGTGGTAAAAGTGCTGATAATTGCATCCAAACGATATTCTTTAAATTAGGTAGTTGTTAAATTTCAGGATTTACTTCATTTGATTTATTTTATTTGAAGCAAAAATTATACTTAAATGCTTTCTATATTTTTAAGTAACATACTACACTGAAAAAAATACAAAATATCAATGAAGTCTTCTGAAAAAATCCGGAATTCTACGGGCATATATTAAATCTGTGGTCTCAAAGCTCAAAATTGCGAAAATTCTTAAAAATGCCGAATTTCATTTTAATTGCTAAAATAATCGAAGTACAATAATATTTTTTCTATGAAAGTATATAATTTGCGCAAACATATTTTTTGACAAATTTTCATTTAAAACCTTTGTGGATAAAATATTTTTTTCATGTTTGGCAATGATTCCAGAGAATCCTAGAATTTCACGGGATTTTGCGGAAATTGTGGAATTTTACGAATTTCACGCTGTCCGCCAAATCCTGAAAACTTACTAACCCTAAAAGTGTTTAAAGTGGGTGCTTTTTCTTCATAAATTATTTTCTAATTGCAAAAATTTCAACATGATTTTTAAAAATAAAATTTTGAATGTTTTTGAACATCTATCGATAGAATAATTAAAATTATGTCAAAAACTTTACAAAGGGACCATCCAGAAATCACGTGGACACTTTTTTGTAAATCTCAACTCCCTACACTCATCGTGAACAATTTCCATACAAAAGAAATCTTTTTTGTATGGAGCGTGGACAACAAACCAAACCCCCCCTCAAGCGTCCACGTGGTTTAAGGATGGTGAGCAATTCTCTACGAAATCGGTCTTTTTTCTTAAATTGTAATTTTTGTATTTTTTAATCCGACTAACACTTTTTTGGTGCCTTCGGTATGCCCAAAGAAGCCATTTTGCATCATTAGTTTGTCCATATAATTTTCCATACAAATTTGGCAGCTGTCCATACAAAAATGATATGTGAAAATTCAAAAATCTGTATCTTTTGGGGATTTTTATTTAACTTTTTGTTACTAAAACTTGATTTGCAAAGAAAACCATTTTTTTTTATATGTTTTAGAGGACATTGAATGCCATCTTTTCAGAAATTTCCAGGTTGTGCAAAAAATCTTTGAGCGAGTTATGAATTTTTGAAACAATACTGATTTTTCTCAAAAAATCCAAAAATTGGTCGCAAAAATTTTTTAACTTCAGTTTTCGATGTAAAATCATTTTTGCAATCAAAAAGTACTTTAGTGAAATTTTGATAAAGTGTACCGTTTTAAATTAGGACTAAATCCATTTTTAGGTAACTTTTTTGAAAATGGTCGCAGTTTTCATTTTTTTAAAATTAGTGCTTATGTTTGCCCACTTTTGAAAAAAATATTTTTGAAAAGCTGAGAAAATTCTCTATATTTTGTTTTTTTGAACTTTGTTGATACGACCCTTAGTTGCTGAGTTGTTGCCATGCAAATGTTTAAAAACAGGAAAATTGATGTTTTCTAAGTCTTACCCAAACAACACACCATTTTCTAATGTCGATATCTCAGCAAATAATGGTCCGATTTTCATTGTTAAAATATGAAACATTCGTGAAATTTTCCGATCTTTTCGAAAAAAATATTTTCAAAATTTTTAAACCAAGACTAACATTTCAAAAGGGCCAAACATTATATATTACGCTCTTTTGAAATGTTAGTCTTGGTTTAAAAATTTTGAAAACATATAAAAAAATTTAAAAAATAAAAAATAGTGTTATTTTGCAAATCATGTTTTTGTGACAAAAAGTTAAATTAAAAATCACTATTTTTTTTACCGTGTATCTTTTTTTTCCAGTGTAGTCCGTATCCATACCTACAACTTTGTTGAAGAGACCAAATCAATCAAAAAATTCATTCAAAAGATACAGATTTTTGAATTTTCATACATCTTTTTTGTATGGACAGCTGCCAAATTTGTATGGAAAATTATATTGACAAACTAATGATGCAAAATGGCTTCTTTGAGCATACCGAAGGCACCAAAAAAGTTTCAGTCGGATTAAAAAATACAAAAAAAATCGAATGACTGAAATCTGGGAGAACTGCTCTGGTCCTAAAAATCATAATGAAAGTTCAATACACATTAGATTAAAAAACAACTTTTTTTCCCCGAAAAGTGGTGCATTTTGCCCCGAAAAAGTGACTAACCACCGGGAAATTGAGTGTATCTAATTTGATCTAACAAACATTTAACCCTACCTCAAATCGGTTTAAACGCACCGTCGCCGGTCCGTCTGTCTAGTCATGAGATTGTAGTGATTGCCCGCTGCTGAAATGTACAATGACATATGGTCCAGCGTCCTTGCGATGCGAAATTATGAGCTGTCCATGACGTTTCACAGATTGGCGTCTCGACGGTTTTAAAATTCCAGTCATTCCACGACCCGCTCGTTTAGCGAATAATTGTAATGGTAAGCGTGCATGTCTGTTTGTGTGCGTGCGTGTGTTTGTGTGCACTTGTGGTGCATTCAATGAACTGTTTTGTATCGACCAATTTACAAATTACCTTTGCGTGCTTGGAATACTGCAAATGCATCGCCGACATCGACTGACAGTTTATCGAGCACAAATTATCGGTTTTATCGTGGTTTTGTGAGAGATTTACGGCACCTACACAGCACGTACGCTGACAGCTACAAATTTGTCAATGCAATGCACTTCTCAAGTCTCAAGTATGCGCGGTAAGGTGATTTACGGGTTTACACCAAGGAGTTGGTCCCACGGAGCACGCACATAAGTCACTGTCTGGTGCGATTTGGTTGCGAATACTTTATGACAACGGAAGTAACATTACGAAAAGGTTTCTGCACTTTCATGGTACAATGTTGGCTGAAAATGTCGCTTCAAGTCCTTTTACCTTGCCACCCCTGATTTATGCAATTCGCACATGCACATTAAAGGCCGCAGATCGACTCGATTGCACACGCACAGTCTTCGCCGTTGACTTGATACATAACCTCTCAATTTACTCCGTCGTCGCGCGTCCGGCGGATTCACGTGGTTTCGCGAGTGAACCTTGCATGACCAAAAAGGAAAAAGGTGAATTGCCTTTTCCGTGCATCTTGCCGAGATCTCGCCAGTTTGCGTGTCGAAGCAGTGATTCACGCAAGAAATTGGAGCTGTCGACACACCGAGTTTGTTTGTTGTACAACAAATTGATTTTGAATTTGCTGGTTTACATGTGGGCACATTCACCAGTTGTTTCCTCTTTGCCAAAGTCTGCCGACCTCGTGAATGTCAAGGTTCGAACCCCGTCAAAAGCAGCGATTTTTTGTCTGCCGAAAACTGCAGCAAAGTGGGATGGCTCTATTCTCTGGCACATCGTGGATGCAATTTAAGCAGTCATCAACATCGGTCAAGCCGTTTAGTTTTGTAGCCCCTTATAGCCGACGGATTCGTGCTGGTGACTACACAAATAAGGAAGCATCACTTACAAGCAATTCCGGAGAGATTTTGCAGCGCGGACGGACCAGACGAGTGAGTGGTTTGTCACAACCGTTTCAGTCAGACTGCTCTTCGGGATGGTTATTCATTCAGGCACCCCCTTCCTACGCAAGATGGTTACAGATTTATCAAAGTTTTTTGCCTTTACCACTAAAAAACGGCTAAAAATCAACTAAAAAATGCATTTTAATTGTTTATAGCTGATTGCTCAAACAATTTCATTAAAATTTTGAGGTTTCATGAAGAAAAAGGGCCCCTGATTTTTTGGGCCATTTATGATACATTTGCTGAAAAAAAAATGTGCAACAGCTTTAGCTCTTTCATACAAGTCTCCATGTAAATTTGAGGCGCTACAGTCATGCCTCGGTTTAGCACCGCATATGGGGGATGCAAAACCGAGGCGTGCATAACTGAAGCACAGAGCTTATGGGATTTTGGCTATATGGGAGACATTGGCTGTGATCTTATGAAAAATCATCTAAAAATTCTAAACTTTAAAAAAGTACAGTGTTTTAAAATCGGGATGATGTCAGCTATCTATTGCAACTATAATTACATGAAAATTTTCAAAAAAATACGTATTTTATTTTTCTAAATGCTATTTTTCTCGAAAAATAATCTCAAGATCATTGTTTTTGCAATATGGGATTTTTTCATACATTTCGGAAGTATTCTTTTAATACTCAACATTTTCACAAAACTACTTATTTCCTAAAATGTACTCCAAAATTCAGGGTTTACATATGAAATGTTTTGAAAATTAAAAAATAATCCCAAAACTACGGTTTTTTTTTTTTGCAAAATACACAAAATTTCAATCTTGTACAATATGGGTCTCAAATGATTGGGATTATTTCATACATTTCAAAAATAATAACACATTTTTAAGTAAATACCTATTATTTTACAACACTATTTTCAAAAAAATAATTTTAAATTGCATTATTTTACAATATGGGTCTCAATTGATCGGGATTTTTCATAATTTAGAAAATAATATTTTTTTAAGTACTCAAATTTTACATAAAACTAGGTATTTTCGACAAAAAATCTCAAACTTTCAGTATTTTGCAATATGGGTATCAAATGATCGGGCTTTTTGATACATTTCAAAAGTAATAACACATTTTTTTGAAATTACTCAAATTTATCACAAAACAACGTATTTTCATAAAAAAATACTAAAAATTTTAGTCAGTTGAACTGACTCAGTATTGAGTATTTTTTTTCGTAAATACGTAGTTTTTTGACAAACTTATCGCAAAACTACGTATTTTCATAAAAAATACTAAAATTTTTAGTCAGTTCAGTTCAAAACTAAAATTTTGAGCATTTTTTTTTCGTAAATACGTAGTTTTGTGAAAATTTTAAATAGTTTGTCTTATTTTTTTCGAAATGTATGAAAAAATCCCGATCATTTGAGACCAATATTGTACAAACTGAAATTTTGAGTATTTTTTCAAAACTTCGTAGTTTCATGAAAAATTAGGGTATATAAAAAAATTGTAGCAGCTTTCGAAATTTATGAAAAAATCCCTATCATTTGATACCCATATTGCAAAATACTGAAATTTTGAGTACTTTTGAAAATATATAGTTTTGTGAAAATATTGAGTATTTTCAAAAAAAAAGTGTTATAAATTTCGAAATGTATGAAAAAATCTCGATCAATTAAGACCCATATTGAAAAATGAAGAAATTTATTTTTTTTTCGAAAATACGTAGTGATAAACAGCTATTTTAAAAATGAGTTATTTTTTGTGGAGTGTAACAATTTTTTCTGACAAAAAAAAAACAGAGTTTGAAGAAATTCTAGGAAACTGCTCCGCAGCATCGTCACATTGTGAGAAAATCTATTTTTTTTTCATGAAATATTATTAACAAATATCGTTTTTGAGCGAGCAAAATAAAAATATCCAAAATATATGCCTTCCCGTTTGTAATCAATGCTAAATGCTAAAAACGCTTACATACTAAGAATTTTGAAAATTCATCACTTTTTTTTCACCAAAATGCAAATATCTCGACTTTGTGTGGGCATAAATTGAATTTAAAAAACGCAAAATGGTCGCCGTAAAATTTCCTGTAAGCTTAATGCATTAGTTTTGACTGCAATTTTTTTTGACTCGCTTTGGAGAGTGATTTTTGAAATTTTTTATTTAAAAAAATATTAATGTTTGTCTTTAAAACGCCCTGCCATGCCCAAACACAAGCTTTCATGGACTATGTCTGTACAGGAATTTGTTCAGGGGACATTAAACTATAACTTGAAGCCCAAGGCGACCAAATTTGAATAACTTTAGTATGGTTGTTACGCGCGTTTCTGAAAAATACTCGAAAAATGCACTTTTTTCATTCAAGCTGAGCGCGTGCGATTTGTAAACCATTTTTGTAATTGCCATCCTAATCTATCATTCTAGGGGTGAGCACCAAAGATTTGACAACTTTTCATTTTTTTGGGACGCCCTGTTAAGCATTTCTAGTGTGTGTTAATATACTATGCTGAGATATGACCTACATTTCAACAGCTAACTAATGCTTATTTGATCAAAGAATCTCGAAATTCAAGTGAAATTTGTAAACCTTTTCATGTTATCTAAATGTAGAATCGTTAAAATTTTGATATTATTGCAATATAATTTTTCAACATAATTCGGGAAGTAATGACGCCAATGACTTGAAGTCAGTTCTTTTGGTAGCAAAGCCAGGTTGGCAAACTTTTTCTATTCATACAACAAAGAATGATCTTAATCTTAGTTGAGATTCAGCGTAAAACAATGAAGAACTTTTCCTTTCCAGCAAATTTCTCCTTAAACGGTTAAGGTCAAACCAGAAATCTCTTTAATTAAAACTCAAACAGCAAAGAAAAGCTTTTAGCGTTCGAGGGTTCACGCTTAAACTTCAGTAAAAGCGCACATTGTTTAACTTCACCAAAATTGGGTAGTCGTTTTATTGCCCACCTGTTTCTTCGCAAAAAAGAGGAAAGAAAAAAGTTGTGTACAAAGCATTTCCCCGAAGGCAAACACAAACGCACAACAGAACCGTTCAAACAAATCCATCTATCATTCGTTCCTTGAAGCGTCATCACTTTCATCTTGCTTTTCTTTTTCACCTTTTTTGTTGCTGCTGAAAATGCTTCGGCAATATCGGATCTCGCTCACGTTTCTTCCGTACAAATCGAATAGATAAACAATTCACTCGCTCACTCGGCCACCCCCACACGGAGAAAAAAGAGTTCCCAAAATCGTGAACAAGCGTTCATGAAAATGGGAACCTCGAACAAATTGTTCAAATCACATGGTACGATTTTGAAAAACGTACCATGAAATTTGAACACTTTGTTCGTGGTTCCCATTTTCATGAACGCTTGTTCATGATTTTAGGAACTCTTTTTTCTCCGTGCAGCAGAACGGCGGAAAATTCCAGCACACAAAAAGTTTTTCATCTGCCTTAAGTGTGTGTGTGTGTGTGCAAACACACGCACGCTAAATCATTCGCTTTTTTTTCGGCTGGATGGGAAAAGCGATTTTTCTCCCATTAGTTCCGCTTTTCGCCGGATATACCCTTTTTACAATCGTGCGCCCATGACCTACCGCGAGAAGGGAAAAATTGCCCAAATTTTAGCATTCAAGGTGACTAACCCTCAACAGTGTGAACTGTTGAGTGAAAATTAATTGAAGAATTACTTTTCGATACAGTGCTGAAATTGTGAACTTTTGAGTACTCAAATGGATGCTAAAATAATAGTTTAGTCAACAAGTTTCAAAACGAAGAGTAGTAGTATTGCAACGAGTTGCATACAACATTTTTTGCAATTCTAAAAAAAATGTTTTGAATAATATCGAAAAGTATTACTTTTCGATACAAGTACTAAAGGGTTCAAGTTTTCAGCACCCATTTCAGTGCTGAAAAGAAAAACTTTTCAGCGCTTGTACCGAAAAGAATTATTTTTAAAATTCTATTATTTTGGTAGAGGAAATTGACAAGAAAAGTAAGTATTTTTAAAAAGGTAATTAAAAAAGGTGCAGGTGGTTATGTTACACATGACCAGTATGACAAAGAACTTAGCAGAAAAGCTTTTAAAATTAAGCCATTTTGTTGAATTATGCGTCAGATAAAATCAAAACATTATTGGATTTATATTTTCGCTCAATTTCTCTTTAAGCTCCGTATAAAAAAAACCATGATATCTTTATAATTCGATGTTTGTCCCCCAATCCGAACAATCGTGAGGTAGCGGTCTCTCCAGATTGTTGTCACCTTTTTCGAAATGGCCAGTATTGTAAACAATGAATTGTGATACCCATATTGCCAAAACTCGTTGGTTCAATAGATGTCTTCCCGGGAAAACTTTCCTTTAGGGCACCGGCCACTGCAGCTTTTGGCTAACTTTTTCTAAATTGCCATTTTCATTACCAATATCAAAAACCATGAATATTGATACCCATATTGCCCAAAATCGTATGGTTTAGTAAATGTCCTCCCGGGATAACCTCACTGAGCGCACCGGCCACTCCAGGTTGTAGCCAATACTGTCAATTATTCTGGCTGGCCTGCCTCCGCTTGGTCTGCTCCTAGCTCTGGGCTAGCTGCTTTTCAGTCAACTGCTTCTGGGCCTCCAGGCCATCTGCTTCCAGGTCCAGGTTGTTGTTTACTCCTCGGCGTCCAACGATAGAATGATTTCCCAGGGTTGACCGAGCGGGGTTTATATTGGCTCGAAATGGTGACGGATGTCCCGCCCCTTTGCACCGGTTATCCCATTCCTACGTCATTCGCATTTTGATGCACTGGTAGGGATGGGAAGTCGTAAAGGCAGCTTTTTTGCCAGTTTTGTTCATTCCATCGTCATCGCTCGAACCGACAATATCGTAGCAGCAGCAGCAGCAGCAGCGGAAAAACAACGACTGGAGGAAATCAAGAACGAGCTCCGAGAAGAAGAAACACGCCAGCGTGTGCGTGAAATTGCTGCCAAAATGACGTCGAAGGAGAAAAACAAGGCCTACTTGGATGGACGCTCGAGCAGATGGCCACAAGAATCAACTTCTGCTGCAATTTAACAAAATGGCGCTTTTAAGGGCCAACGAAAAATTCACGAAAGAGTTATTGTTTCAAATGATTCATGCACTGCTTTTGGTGCATTTTTCATATAAATATTTCCCCCTAAATTTTCATTTTTAAAAAATTTAACGAATATTAACAATTTTCGCTTGCAAGTGTCAAACGTCAAACGATCGTAGTTGGCCTTGAACAAGCAAGCGTGTGCTTTGACCCACGCAAAAAATCTTTCCGCTCTCTGATTGGCTGTTTTGTTATGCCGTGGAGTCGTGAAGGCAGCATTTTTGCCAACGATTCCATCGTCATCGTCAACGATCGCAGTTGGCCTTGAACAATTGCTCAAAATCATATGGTTCGGTAAATGTCCTCCCGGGAGAACCTCCCTGAGGGCACCGGCCACTCCAGGTTGTGGACAACACTGTCCAAATGGCCATTTGCATTACCAGCATTGAAAATCATAAATTTTGATAAGCATATTGCCCAAAACCGTTTAGTTCGTTAAATGTCCACCCGGGACAACCTCCCTGAGGGCACCGGCCACTCCAGGTTGTAGCCAATACTGTCAAAATGGCCATTTTCATCACCAGTATCAAAATCCAAGAAGTTTGATACCCATGTTGTCCAGTCTCGTATGGCCTTCCATCGGAACACCCCTGAGGGTTCTGGCCACTCCGGGTCTTGTGGCCAGAATATTCCGGCTGGCCTGCCTCCGCTTGGGCTGCACCTTGCTCCAGGCCAGCTGCTTTTCGGCCAACTGCTTCTGGGCCTCCAGGCTATCTGCTTCCAGGTCCAGGTTGTTGTTTACTCCTCGGCGTCCAGCGATAGAATGATTTCCCTGGGCTGACCGAGCAGGGTTTATATTGGCTCGAAATGGTGACGGATGTCCCGCCTTTTTGCGCCGGTTATCCCAAACCTCATCATTCGCTTTTTGTTTCAACTGTGTGGAAAATTCCACGCAACAGTGTCTTGTTGCGTTGCAGACCCCTTCCCCAGTACCAAGCATGCAACATTTTCGTAACGCGCGACATTTTTCGTTTTTCTGGATTGACACCTCACCTCACCCTTAGGACGATTTTCATTCCATCGTCATCGTTCGAACCGACAACATCGTAGCAGCAGCAGCAGCAGCGGAAAAAAAAATCAACGACTGGAGGAAATCAAGAGCGAGCTCCGAGAAGAAGAAACACGCCAGCGTGTGCGTGAAATTGCTGCCAAAATGACGTCGAAGGAGAAAAACAAGGCCTACTTGGATGGACGCTCGAGCAGATGGCCACAAGAATCAACTTCAGCTGCAATGCTACAAAATGGCGCTTTTCAGGGCCAACGAAAAATTCACGAAAGAGTTATTGTTTCAAATGATTCATGCACTGCTTTTGGTGCATTTTTATAGCTTTTGACGGTTGGCGTTTAAATTAATTTGAATATTTCATCATTCGCTTTTTGTTTCAACTGTGTGGAAAATTCCACGCAACAGTGTCTTGTTGCGTTGCAGACCCCTTCCCCAGTACCAAGCATGCAACATTTTCGTATCGCGCGACATTTTTCGTTTTTCTGGATTGACACCTCACCTCACCCTTAGGGACGCGTGCGAATGAAGTGCCGCCCGCAGTGGAATAATCAATGTGTGACCCGATCAGAAAAGTAAATGCGTTCAAAAGCTCTCTGGATTTTAGTGTTTGAAAATCGGCCGAGCGAAATCCAATCGGAATATGCATGAATGCGTTAAGAGTTATGCTGGATATATCTACTTATTTAAAAATGTATTTGGAAGGATTTGATTTAAATGTTTTGTGTAAAATACGTTGAATTCAAGAGTTAGTTTTTTTAGATTTATTTATTATTTATGGCTGGATTGGTGTTTGTGAGGCCTACTACGAGCCGATCAGGTGAGCGCGTTTTATGTCGAGCTTGGGTTTGTGAGTGTCTAGGGGGAGCGGAAAGAAAGGGTGTGTTTCGGAGAAGAAATTGTTGTGAAATTTACGAAAATCGTTTGATTGTGTTGGTGCTTTCTAATAGAAAAGGTTGGTGTAGACCGGAAGTTGGACACACGGACGTCATAGGCAGCGGGCCCGACGACAAATGGATTTGTTCAACGCTGCCGTCGTCTGGGCGGTGCGGTTGGGTTGCACCCAATATTGATGTTGCAGTAGCAGATGCGGAAAAGCGAGCGGTTGCCAGCCTGTAATACATGGGTGAGCTCGTTTCTTGATGACGTCTTAAGAATGTGTGAGTGTGTGTGTAGAAGAATGGATGATGAGTGCGTGTGAATGCCAACTGCGAGTGAGTACTGTTTGAACAAGTGAGTGTCACTCACTGAGTGGCATGCTATGCTTTAACAGTAGTCACACTTGTCCGTAATTATTGTACTTGAAATTCAGCCCAATTTTGGGTACTTAGCTATTTTGGAAGTTTGATTATGATAAAAATCTATGTCTAAAATCTAATGGTTCAGGCTAGAATAGCGTATTGGTTTATGTGTGTTTGAGAGCGTGGTTGAGTTTATTGTTTCCTTTTTTCAGCTCAATAAATATTTAAAGCCGCGTAAAATTAAAAAATCGGTCGATAAAATAAATTTTCCTTTTGAATATTTTCGTCGTTTCATTATTTATTATTACCCTAAGTATACGCGTTTTTGATCGTTTAGTTAGTTTAGTTGCAATTCTATTTTTTCCATTATCGTTGTATCGCTGTTAAGATTCGATTTTGTGTAGCGGAACCTCGCGGTTACTTTGCATCGTGTTTTTTGAAGCCTTTTATTTGATATTTTATTTTTCATAAGTCCTTCTTTAATCATCGTTGATCGGAAGGCACGCCGCCGGTTTAGATCGTTTAAGTTATTGTTTTAATTTCATAACAATCGTTTACGCGGTGTCCTGTTTTCTTTGCGTTCGGTAACTAAATTGTTCAAATAGTATGAAGATACTGATAAGTCCATCCCACAGCATTACTGCTCGGTTGGCACGCGTTCGATTATAAAAAAAAAACTTTTTTAAATAATTAATTATGTATCTTTCCGCAGCCGGCTGCCTAAGATTTTTTAAATTTCAACCGATAAACAAATTGCTTATGGTCGCATCACCTACCACAGTGAATCCTGACCTCATACCCATCTTACTAACCCCTCAAAACTCATGTGATACTTTGTCGGAGACGCAGTCGATTTGGCGGTCCCATCACTCAAGTATCGGACTAACATTCCCATCCACTTCCCCGTGTCTTACCACTGGTCGTGGCCGGCGTCGGTATTGATCAGCACGATAGGGACCTTTGAAAATTGCGAAGGGGTGATGATTGGTTCCTACTTTTCATCTGTGGTCCACGGAGCAATGTTTGGGGTCCTGGTCAATAACGAAGTAGCAGCTACGGGTAGACACCAATGCTATGCTATGCTATTGACACCTCACCTCACCCTTAGGACGATTTTCATTCCATCGTCATCGTTCGAACCGACAACATCGTAGCAGCAGCAGCAGCAGTGGAAAAAAATCAACGACTGGAGGAAATCAAGAGCGAGCTCCGAGAAGAAGAAACACGCCAGCGTGTGCGTGAAATTGCTGCCAAAATTACGTCGAAGGAAAAAAACAAGGCCTACTTGGATGGACGCTCGAGCAGATGGCCACAAGAATCAACTTCAGCTGCAATGCTACAAAATGGCGATTTTCAGGGCCAACGAAAAATTCACGAAAGAGTTATTGTTTCAAATGATTCATGCACTGCTTTTGGTGCATTTTTATAGCTTTTGACGGTTGGCGTTTAAATTAATTTGAATATTTCCTCCAAAATTTTATTAATTTAAAAAATTTGAACGAATATTAAAATTTTTCGCTTGCAAGTGTCAAACGATCACAGTTGGCCTTGAACAAGCAAGCGCGTGCTTTGACCCACGCAAAAAATCTTTCCGCTCTCTGATTGGCTGTTTTGTTTTGCCGTGGAGTCGTGAAGGCAGCATTTTTGCCAACGATTCCATCGTCATCGTCATCGTTCGAACCGACAACATCGTAGCAGCAGCAGCAGCAGCAACGGAAAAAACAACGACTGGAGGAAATCAAGAGCGAGCTCCGAGAAGGAGAAACACGCCAGCGTGTGCGTGAAATTGCTGCCAAAATGACGTCGAAGGAGAAAAACAAGGCCTACTTGGATGGACGCTCGAGCAGATGGCCACAAGAATCAACTTCAGCTGCAATGCTACAAAATGGCGCTTTTCAGGGCCAACGAAAAATTCACGAAAGAGTTATTGTTTCAAATGATTCATGCACTGCTTTTGGTGCATTTTTATAGCTTTTGACGCTTGGCGTTTAAATTAATTTGAATATTTCCCCCAAAGTTTTATTAATTTAAAAAATTTGAACGAATATTAAAAATTTTCGCTTGCAAGTGTCAAACGTCAAACGATCGCAGTTGGCCTTGAACAAGCAAGCGCGTGCTTTGACCCACGCAAAAAATCTTTCCGCTCTCTGATTGGCTGTTTTGTTTTGCCGTGGAGTCGTGAAGGCAGCATTTTTGCCAACGATTTTCATTCCATCGTCATCGTTCGAACCGACAACATCGTAGCAGCAGCAGCAGCAGCAACGGAAAAAACAACGACTGGAGGAAATCAAGAGCGAGCTCCGAGAAGAAGAAACACGCCAGCGTGTGCGTGAAATTGCTGCCAAAATGACGCCGAAGGAGAAAAACAAGGCCTACTTGGATGGACGCTCGAGCAGATGGCCACAAGAATCAACTTCAGCTGCAATGCTACAAAATGGCGCTTTTCAGGGCCAACGAAAAATTCACGAAAGAGTTATTGTTTCAAATGATTCATGCACTGCTTTTGGTGCATTTTTATAGCTTTTGACGCTTGGCGTTTAAATTAATTTGAATATTTCCCCCAAAGTTTTATTAATTTAAAAAATTTGAACGAATATTAAAAATTTTCGCTTGCAAGTGTCAAACGTCAAACGATCGCAGTTGGCCTTGAACAAGCAAGCGCGTGCTTTGACCCACGCAAAAAATCTTTCCGCTCTCGTGAAGGCAGCATTTTTGCCAACGATTTTCATTCCATCGTCATCGTTCGAACCGACAACATCGTAGCAGCAGCAGCAGCAGCAGCGGAAAAAACAACGACTGGAGGAAATCAAGAGCGAGCTCCGAGAAGAAGAAACACGCCAGCGTGTGCGTGAAATTGCTGCCAAAATTACGTCGAAGGAGAAAAACAAGGCCTACTTGGATGGACGCTCGAGCAGATGGCCACAAGAATCAACTTCAGCTGCAATGCTACAAAATGGCGATTTTCAGGGCCAACGAAAAATTCACGAAAGAGTTATTGTTTCAAATGATTCATGCACTGCTTTTGGTGCATTTTTATAGCTTTTGACGGTTGGCGTTTAAATTAATTTGAATATTTCCCCCAAAATTTTATTAATTTAAAAAATTTGAACGAATATTAAAATGTTTCGCTTGCAAGTGTCAAACGATCACAGTTGGCCTTGAACAAGCAAGCGCATGCTTTGACCCACGCAAAAAATCTTTCCGCTCTCTGATTGGCTGTTTTGTTTTGCCGTGGAGTCGTGAAGGCAGCATTTTTGCCAACGATTTTCATTCCATCGTCATCGTTCGAACCGACAACATCGTAGCAGCAGCAGCAGCAGCAGCGGAAAAAACAACGACTGGAGGAAATCAAGAGCGAGCTCCGAGAAGAAGAAACACGCCAGCGTGTGCGTGAAATTGCTGCCAAAATGACGTCGAAGGAGAAAAACAAGGCCTACTTGGATGAACGATCGAGAAAATGGACGCAAGAATCAATTTCTGCTGCAATGCTACAAAATGGCGCTTTTCAGGGCCAACGATAAATTCACGAAAGAGTTATTTCTTGAAATATTCCATTCCCTGCTTTTGGTGCCAATTTTAAAGCTTTTGACGATTGGCGTTTAATTTAATTGAATTATTTTCCCCAAACAATTTCCATTTTAAAAAAAATAGAACGAATATTAACAATCAATCGTCAAACGATCGCAGTTGGCATGAGGTTGTGGGCAATACTGTCAAAATGGCCATTTTCATAACCATTATCGAAAAACATGAATTTAGATATCCATATTGCCCAAAACCGTATGGTTTGATAAATGTCTCCCCGGGACAACCTCCCTGAGGGCACTGGCCACTCCAGGTTGTGGCCAATACTGTCCAAATGGCCATTTTAATTACCAGTACCAAAAACCAAGAAGTTTGATACCCATATTGCCCAAAACCGTATGGTTTGATAAATGTCTCCCCGGGACAACCTCCCTGAGGGCACTGGCCACTCCAGGTTGTGGCCAATACTGTCCAAATGGCCATTTTAATTACCAGTATCAAAATCCAAGAAATTTGATACCCATATTGCCCAGTCTCGTATGGCCTTCCATCGGAACACCCCTGAGGGTTCTGGCCACTCCGTGTCTTGTGGCCAGAATATTCCGGATGGCCAGCCTCCGCTTGGGCTGCTCCTTGCTCCAGGCCAGCTGCTTTTCGGCCAACTGCTTCTGGGCCTCCAGGCCATCTGCTTCCAGGTCCAGGTTGTTGTTCACTTCTCGGCGTCCAGCGATAGAATGATTTTCTTGGGCTGATCGAGCGGGGTTTATATTGGCTCGAAATGGTGACGCAACAGTGCCTTGTTGCGTTGCAGACCTCTTCCCCAGTACCAAGCATGCAACATTTTCGTAACGCGCGACATTTTTCGGTTTTCTGGATTGACACCTCACCAGAATAGAGCCCTTAGGACAAAGTTCTTTGTCAAAAATAACTATTCGGAATCACATAAATCTAAAATAACTTGTCTACTTAAGGGTTAAACAAAAGTACAAGCCGTGTACAGAGTGAAACCCACCAACATCGGCACCATCAATCAACACCTAGCACACGCGTTCACACACATACTCACACTCGCGTAAACTAGATGAAAAATGAGAAAATTGAAATGTGCATCGCTCGGAAAATTGACGATATATTTTTATTGCCTCGTTGGAAGCTGCTATCGCTACTGCTTGAGAATTATTATGAAGCAAAAAAAAAGTGATAAGAAGAAAACCGTGGGAAAATTGTCTTCTTTTCACCCCTCACACGAATATGTCTTTTATGATTCAATTTTGAGCGCGAAACGAGCAAGAGACGAGTCAGGAGTGCAAAAATGAAAAATTGACAAATTTTCATACGGGCTGTCAAAAGTTGGGTTCGCCGATCACAGCAATCGATTGCTGGGAGGGGAAAAGTTATCGTGATTGAATTTGGCAACGTGCTGAAAATGATTTTGCGCAAAGTTTACGGTATCGAAGTGAAAAGTTTGGGGTGACTGTGTGTGTGTAACAGAAACCAATTATTTTTAACCTTCCAACGGTACCGTTGAACATGCTGATTAAATTTACAACATATTTACCATATTTTTACCATATTTGAGGCAAATAAAAAAACTCGCAATTATCCCAAAAATAAACAATGATTATCAACGTTTGAGCATTAAGCAAACGATGACAATGACAAGCAATTAAAAATACCTTTAAGATACTTTTCAATTCATTGCGTGAATTGATTTATACCGCGATTAATCTTTTGTATCATGCATAATGAAGCCCTCATCAATATTATTATTAAAGTGACACAAATTGTGAGAAATGGTAGTACAAATTTGAACAAATTTTAATCATTTTTTCAAGATCCTCGAAAAATTCATTACTAACTAATAATTTGTTGAATAATGGCCGGACTTGTTTCAATCCAAGGCTTTTAAAGTTTCAAGAGATAAGGGCTGTAAAATTCATTATATACAACCTGGGCCTATTTTCCTTACGTTGAAGGAATGGTAATTTTATAATTTTAACAATTTTTATGTTAGAAAAAAAGTAATAAAAAAGTAATAAATCCATGAACTGTACATATTCTTCGTAAAACGAGGTAAAATTACATAAGCACGATTTTTCTAATTACAAATTTAAATCAAGCTTTTTTTTCTTTACTGTCAATGTAGATCAATTATTTTTTTTTTTCAAAAAAAGACAGGTCAAGAATAAAAAGGTGTAACATAAATTCTGCAATGTTTTATGAAATTTCATGTAACATTTCACGAAGAAATGTGATACCCACTACTAATGGAATTCTATCTAACTAGAAAATTTATTTATATTTTTCGATTTGATTCAAACATTGATTTTGTGTCATTGGTTCATCCATACAAGGCTCCATACAATATCCATATTCGAAATCAGTAACTTTTAACGAATTTCATACGACCTAAATAGGCTTTTATAGCCTACTTAAAACCAAAAATGCCTCAAGGTTTGGATGTATGGAGAAAAATTTTGCTACTAAGTTATGATTTTTTGAAAAAATAAAAATGGTTGTTTAATAAAACTGCTCTGGTTTTTAATAAAAAAAAATCAAATTTGCAATCGAAAAGTACCGTAAACAATGATAGGATTTAAAATTATTTTTGAAATATTTTCCAACTGTTTAGGTTTTTCTCAAGATTATTATCTTTAAAACATGTCCTGGGGTAGGCCCCACAAGGTCCATACTCTATTTTAGAAAAAAGTTTTTTCAATAGTGTTTAAAAAAAATAGTTGCGTTGAAAATTGTTATTTTGGATTCCGGGGTGACTTTGATAGTCACAGTTTTTCTTGTTAAAACCAGATTTAAGCTGTTAATATTTTATTTTTGAGTTTAATGATATGGTTTTCAGGAAAAAAAATTCTTGAAAAAATCATGTTTATATTAAGTTAACTATGTTTATAAGCATTTTAATAAGATAAATGTAATTTTTAAGTAAAATTATTCAAAACTCACAATTTTACATAGAATTCAAAAAACTAGTTTGTTTATAAAATTATCGATTCATATTGCATTTCAAACTGAATGTGAAGCACGAATCAAAAGTTTTCACATTTTATATGAAATTTATTCTACTTAAAATGCCTTTAAATTAGAAGATTTTTTTCTAAATTATATTTCAAAAACACATAATATTTTTTCTAACATATTTTACCTTCTCCTGGTGAAAAATTGTCCAAAGAATCCGAAAATGCATTCCGTTTGCAATTCGAAATCATGTTCAATGAGAAAATTATGACACTTTAAGAATGTCAAAATAATGCTATTTATCAATATTTCCTTAATTATATTTAACTAACTTTTTAAACCTTTCAAAATTTTATTCGAGTAGGAATCTCGCAATCGAGAACGCCAAGGCAAATGCTATAGAGCGAATAATTTGATTTGAATTTTGAAATACTTTTTATTTAGAGACAGCATCCGTTTGCTTGCCTTGAGAATAACATCCACTTATCATACCATTGATCGCAAAGCTTGCTTAGAGCGTATCCTAGACCGTATACCTTCCCGAAACCTTATCAAAACCTACAGCTGCCACATTTTATTAAGATTTAAATGATTTTTTTTTATTGAAAAAGAAGCCAAATTAAGAAAAAATAAAAATTAAATTTTCTAAGCAAATTGCTAAGGATTTTGGCACATCAAGCGTTAATTTTTCAAAAGTTTATAAAAAATGGCTTTTATTTTCATTTAACTCATAGACGAGTTTTCAACTATTTAAGCGCAGATATTTTTTCCAAAATCAAACCTTACCATAATTTTGTTCATATTGAAATCCTTTGAAAATTCTCTAAATTTAACTCAGTTTCCCCCTGCACCCAATCCTAATTAACTAATGTTTGAAACACCCACAAACAAATCAATTCGCAGTTCTCACCTTTCCCCGGCAGAAAATCCACAAAACAACAACAACAACAACATCTCAATCTCAATCCAGCTTATAAGCCATCTCCACGGCAACCACACCGCCGCCGATCCTAGCACAAACGCGAAGGAGCTTTTGATCTTTAGCTTCGCGGAACGCAATCACGGCCGCCAAGAGATTGATGAGGATGTTCTCAATTATACGGCCAAGTATATCTGGTTTTCGCCGATTTCGACGACGACGATGACGACTGAGCGGGGGTGGATGTGTGTGTGTGGAATCGTATTTCTGCGTGGAACATTTTCCCAAATAAACGCTCGACAAATATCAACAAATAGCAAATGATGTCGTCATGTCAGGTCGTTCTCCGGCACCCTTTGTGTCAGACAAAATGTGTAATTAGATCCTTATTAAATGTGTAGAATTTACTTGTTTTCTGATAAAACGCATCTTTTTCAATCAAAATTATAATTTTATTTTTTTATCAAAATTAAAATTAAAAACATTCATATTTTTACATCTTCAACATTTTTACTTTTTTTTAACTGTGTGGTGGGGTGTTTGATTTTACATCGTTAATTGCTTTTCTTCAGTCAGTCAAGGTTTCGGGGAAAATTGGAAAGTTTCAAAAACGACAGCCTTTACCGAGAAACTGGCGAGTAACTTTGGAGCTTTCGTTGGAAATTTGAGGAGCTTTGAAAAAAATAGAGCTGCTGAAATATCAACTCTTAAATGAAGGAAAAACCACATTTTATTTCATCTCACATATTTGCACTTTTGCTCGATCCAATGAAAAGCGGAACGATGAAAAACTTCTGATCAATTAAAATAAATCAAACGATAGTTGATCGTCAATTGCCACAATGTAGTAAATTTGAATGGCAAGGTTACAAGTAAGACAGCGCCTATCGCGGTGTTTGCAAACAAGCAAATGAAAAATATAGTGACAGCCTCTTTACGCCCTCCACTCGGCTTCCATGTCAAATCGACAAGTCGAATTTTCTAACTGATTTGACGTTATTCTACAATAGCTTTTCTCACACTCAGATCTTTAAAAAATGTATTGGCTTGAGAATAAATTTAGCTCAACAAATATTTTCTGCTCTGTGAATCAAAATAAACTATACTTTTTCATGTCTATTAATGTAAAAATGTTTGCTGAATCGAACGCCTAATTAATTTATTTTTAGTAAGACCGTTGCAAATATTTTTCAAAGATTATTTTTTCAAAAAACTTAAAAAAATTCAAGGAAATAGAAGTCTGATCAACTGAAAATAATTGGAAATGCATTATCCTGCGTTTAAAATCATAATTAGCATGCCTGGGATCGATCAAAAATATTTTCAATTTTTGTGGAATTCCAAAGTACAGCAAAGCAAAAAGTTTTTTTTTCAGCGAAAAAAAAAATCTGTTCAATAATTTGATATTTTAAAAATCAAAAAAATATTGCAAAACAACTGGGCAGCCATAAAATGCACTTTAAAACACTTTTTTCATTAATGTTGAGACCATACCCTGTTATTTGAATTTTTATATTTTTTTATTTTTTTGCTTAGGGGTTCCCAACTGGTGTGAAAAAGTTCAATTCTGGAGTATTTTTTTGAAAAGGTCCAATAAACCAAATTGCTTTTTGGGTATTTTTGAAACCGCCTTGAGTCAAGGGTGTCAAAAAACACCCAAAAAGCAAAAACTGAAAGATTGGTTTATTGGTCCTTTTCAAAAAAAAAAAAAAAAAAAAAAACTCCAGAATTCAAAGAAAAATTATGGGTTGAAATTTTGATCTTCAATTACTTCTCTGACATCAAGAATAACTGTTTGAACATGCTCACAATTTTTTTATTCAGTCGGAAAAATATATTTTTGACAAAGGACTTTGTCTTAAAGCTCTATCTGCGGTGTCAATGCAAAATTTTTCGAAAATGTAGCGTTACCGTCGCAAGCCCTCGGCGTGACATTCTGTTCCTGTTGCGTAGATGCCGTGAAAACTATTTAAGCTAAAAATTAGCCTCTGGAGGATTTAGTGTCCATCAGACTTTCATCAAAGACGGACCTTACGTTGGGAATTTTATTGCTCACACACACACACGCAGGTGGTGCACGAACTGAGAGGAGGTCCAAGAAGTTATTGACGGTAGCCAGAACGGTCACCGGAATACCGAAATTATTGGGAACAATTTGGTAGGATATCGGTCACACCCGGAGTGGCCAGTGCCCTGTGGGAAGGTTCTACCGGGAGGACATTTACGGAACCATACAAATTTGGGCAATATGGGTATCAAAATTCATGGTTTTTGATACTGGTAATGAAAATGACCATTTTGGCAGGATTGGCCACACCCGGAGTGGCCATTGCCCTGAGGGAAGGTTCTACCGGGAGGACATTTACGGAACCATACAAATTTGGGCAATATGGGTATCAAAATTCATGGTTTTTGATACTGGTAATGAAAATGACCATTTTGGCAGGATTGGCCACACCCGGAGTGGCCATTGCCCTGAGGGAAGGTTCTACCGGGAGGACATTTACGGAACCATACAAATTTGGGCAATATGGGTATCAAAATTCATGGTTTTTGATACTGGTAATGAAAATGACCATTTTGGCAGGATTGGCCACACCCGGAGTGGCCATTGCCCTGAGGGAAGGTTCTACCGGGAGGACATTTACGGAACCATACAAATTTGGGCAATATGGGTATCAAAATTCATGGTTTTTGATACTGGTAATGAAAATGACCATTTTGGCAGGATTGGCCACACCCGGAGTGGCCATTGTCCTGAGGGAAGGTTCTACCGGGAGGACATTAATCGAACCATACGACTTGGGGCAATATGCGTATCAAAATTCATGGTTTTTGATACTGGTGATGAAAATGGCCATTTTGACCGGATTGGCCACACCCGGAGTGGCCAGTGCCCTGTGGGAAGGTTCTACCGGGAGGACATTTACGGAACCATACAAATTTGGGCAATATGGGTATCAAAATTCATGGTTTTTGATACTGGTAATGAAAATGACCATTTTGGCAGGATTGGCCACACCCGGAGTGGCCATTGCCCTGAGGGAAGGTTCTACCGGGAGGACATTTACGGAACCATACAAATTTGGGCAATATGGGTATCAAAATTCATGGTTTTTGATACTGGTAATGAAAATGACCATTTTGGCAGGATTGGCCACACCCGGAGTGGCCATTGCCCTGAGGGAAGGTTCTACCGGGAGAACATTAATCGAACCATACGACTTGGGGCAATATGGGTATCAAAATTCATGGTTTTTGATACTGGTGATGAAAATGGCCATTTTGGCCGGATTGGCCACACCCGAATTGGCCATTGCCCTGAGGGAAGGTTCTACCGGGAGGACATTTACGGAACCATACAAATTTGGGCAATATGGGTATCAAAATTCATGGTTTTTGATACTGGTAATGAAAATGACCATTTTGGCAGGATTGGCCACACCCGGAGTGGCCATTGCCCTGAGGGAAGGTTCTACCGGGAGGACATTTACGGAACCATACGACTTGGGGCAATATGCGTATCAAAATTCATGGTTTTTGATACTGGTGATGAAAATGGCCATTTTGACCGGATTGGCCACACCCGGATTGGCCAGTGCCCTGTGGGAATGTTCTACCGGGAGGACATTTACGGAACCATACAAATTTGGGCAATATGGGTATCAAAATTCATGGTTTTTGATACTGGTAATGAAAATGACCATTTTGGCAGGATTGGCCACACCCGGAGTGGCCATTGCCCTGAGGGAAGGTTCTACCGGGAGGACATTAATCGAACCATACGACTTGGGGCAATATGGGTATCAAAATTCATGGTTTTTGAAACTGATAATGAAAATGACCATTTTGGCAGGATTGGCCACACCCGGAGTGGCCATTGCCCTGAGGGAAGGTTCTACCGGGAGGACATTTACGGAACCATACAAATTTGGGCAATATGGGTATCAAAATTCATGGTTTTTGATACTGTTGATGAAAATGGCCATTTTGGCAGAATTGGCAACACCCGGAGTGGCCAGTGCCCTGAGGGAAGGTTCTACCGGGAGGACATTTACGGAACCATACGACTTGGGGCAATATGGGTAGGGACCATCCATAAACCACGTGGACACTTTAGGTGGGGGGGGGGGGGGGGTTATGGCGATTGTCCACGATCCATACAAATTTCTTTTTTTGTATGGACAATTGTCCACGAGGGGAGGGGGGGGTTTAAAAGATTCCCAAAAAAGTGTCCACGTGGTTTATGGATGGTCCCGTATTGTCCACGAGGGGAGGGGGGGGGGTTTAAAAGATTCCCAAAAAAGTGTCCACGTGGTTTATGGATGGTCCCGTATCGAAATTAATGGTTTTTGAAACCAGTAATGAAAATGGCCATTTTGACCGAATTGGTAACACCCGGAGTGGCCAGTGCCCTCGGGAAGGTTCTACCGGGGGGACATTAATCGAACCATACGACTTGGGGCAATATAGGTATCAAAATTCATGGTTTTTGAAACTGGTAATGAAAATGGCCATTTTGACTGGATTGACCACACCCGGAGTGGCCAGTGCCCTCGGGAAGGTTCTACCGGGGGGAAATTAAGCGAACCATACGACTTGGGGCAATATGGGTAGGGACCATCCATAAACCACGTGGACACTTTAGGTGGGGGGGGGGTTATGGCGATTGTCCACGATCCATACAAATTTCTTTTTTTGTATGGACAATTGTCCACGAGGGGAGGGGGGGGGGGGGGTTTAAAAGATTCCCAAAAAAGTGTCCACGTGGTTTATGGATGACCCCGTATCGAAATTAATGGTTTTTGAAACCAGTAATGAAAATGGCCATTTTGACCGAATTGGTAACATCCGGAGTGGCCAGTGCCCTCGGGAAGGTTCTACCGGGGGGACATTAATCGAACCATACGACTTGGGGCAATATATTGTGAAAGCAGACAAAAATCAAAATACAGGCGCCACCTGTCAAAGCTGTTGCGCCACAGGCTGATGTACACGCTAACGACAAACCACAGCATTTTTGTTCGGCGCAACAGATTTTTTCGCGCAACAGAAGTGTTGCGCACTTCGGTTTGGTGGTAAGCGGATAATAGGTATCAAAATTCATGGTTTTTGAAACTTGTAATGAAAATGGCCATTTTGACCGGATTGGCCACACCTGGAGTGGTCAGTGCCCTCGGGAAGGTTCTACCGGGGGGACATTAATCGAACCATACGACTTGGGGCAATATGGGTATCAAAATTCATGGTTTTTTAAACTGGTAATGAAAATGGCCATTTTGACCGGAGTGGCCACAACCGGAGTGGCAATTGCCCTGGGGAATGTTCTATCGGGGGGGACATTAATCGAACCATACGACTTGGGCCATATGGGTATCAAAATTCATGGTTTGGCCACTACGGGTGTGGCCAATCCGGGTGTGGCCAATCCGGTCAAAATTGTCATTTTCATTACCAGTTTCAAAAACCATGAATTTGGATTCCCATATTACCCCAAGTCGTATGGTTCGAATAATGTCCCCCTGGTAGAACCTTTCCCAGGGCACTGACCACTCCGGGTGTGGCCAATCCGGTCAAAATGGCCATTTTCATTACAAGTTTCAAAAACCATGAATTTTGATACCCATATTGCCCCAAGTCGTATGGTTCGATTAATCTCCCCCCCGGTAGAACCTTCCCCAGGGCAATTGCCACTCCGGGTGTATCCACTCCGGTCAAAATGGCCATTTTCATTACCAGTTTAAAAAACCATGAATTTTGATACCCATATTGCCCCAAGTCGTATGGTTCGATTAATGTCCCCCCGGTAGAACCTTCCCGAGGGCACTGGCCACTCCGGGTGTGGCCAATCCAGTCAAAATGGCCATTTTCATTATCAGTTTCAAAAACCATGAATTTTGATACCCATATTGCCCCAAGTCGTATGGTTCGATTAATGTCCCCCCGGTAGAACCTTCCCGAGGGCACTGGCCACTCCGGGTGTGGCCAATCCAGTCAAAATGGCCATTTTCATTATCAGTTTCAAAAACCATGAATTTTGATACCTATATTGCCCCAAGTCGTATGGTTCGATTAATGTCCCCCCGGTAGAACCTTCCCGAGGGCACTGGCCACTCCGGGTGTGGCCAATATCCTATAAATGTGGCCCCAAGCCCATTGCCCCAAATCATTCTGGTCCGGTGAACGTCCTTACAATCTTCATAAGAACAGAATCCCTCCCAATTTAGTGCACAAACTGTGTTTTTCAATGTGTGCGTGTGTGTGTGTGAGCAATAAAATTACCACCGTGGATCCGCTTTTGTCGAAACCTCGTAAGGCACTGAATTTTTCTGAGGCTATCTGTTAGCTTAAATAGTTCGCATGAAATGTGGCAACAGTGGTGCAACATTCTCGCGTGACAGTTCCACGTAAACAGGAGAGGAGGCAAAATTTGCACCATGTTGCCACATTTCATGCGAACTATTTAAGCTAACAGATAGTCTCAGAAAAATTCAGTACCTTACGAGGTTTCGACAAAAGCGGATCCACGGTGGTAATTTTATTGCTCACACACACACACGCACACATTGAAAAACACAGTTTGTGCACTAAATTGGGAGGAATTCTGTTCTTATGAAGATTGTAAGGACGTTCACCGGACCAGAATGATTTGGGGCAATGGGCTTGGGGCCACATTTATAGGATATTGGCCACACCCGAAGTGGCCAGTGCCCTCGGGAAGGTTCTACCGGGGGGACATTAATCGAACCATACGACTTGGGGCAATATGGGTATCAAAATTCATGGTTTTTGAAACTGATAATGAAAATGGCCATTTTGACTGGATTGGCCACACCCGGAGTGGCCAGTGCCCTCGGGAAGGTTCTACCGGGGGGACATTAATCGAACCATACGACTTGGGGCAATATGGGTATCAAAATTCATGGTTTTTGAAACTGATAATGAAAATGGCCATTTTGACTGGATTGGCCACACCCGGAGTGGCCAGTGCCCTCGGGAAGGTTCTACCGGGGGGACATTAATCGAACCATACGACTTGGGGCAATATGGGTATCAAAATTCATGGTTTTTGAAACTGATAATGAAAATGGCCATTTTGACTGGATTGGCCACACCCGGAGTGGCCAGTGCCCTCGGGAAGGTTCTACCGGGGGGACATTAATCGAACCATACGACTTGGGGCAATATGGGTATCAAAATTCATGGTTTTTGAAACTGATAATGAAAATGGCCATTTTGACTGGATTGGCCACACCCGGAGTGGCCAGTGCCCTCGGGAAGGTTCTACCGGGAGGACATTAATCGAACCATACGACTTGGGCCAATATGGGTATCAAAATTCATGGTTTTTGAAACTGATAATGAAAATGGTCATTTTGACTGGATTGGCCACACCCGGAGTGGCCAGTGCCCTCGGGAAGGTTCTACCGGGGGGACATTAATCGAACCATACGACTTGGGGCAATATGGGTATCAAAATTCATGGTTTTTGAAACAGATAATGAAAATGGCAATTTTGACTGGATTGGCCACACCCGGAGTGGCCAGTGCCCTCGGGAAGGTTCTACCGGGGGGACATTAATCGAACCATACGACTTGGGGCAATATGGGTATCAAAATTCATGGTTTTTGAAACTGATAATGAAAATGGCCATTTTGACTGGATTGGCCACACCCGGAGTGGCCAGTGCCCTCGGGAAGGTTCTACCGGGGGGACATTAATCGAACCATACGACTTGGGGCAATATAGGTATCAAAATTCATGGTTTTTGAAACTGATAATGAAAATGGCCATTTTGACTGGATTGGCCACACCCGGAGTGGCCAGTGCCCTCGGGAAGGTTCTACCGGGGGGACATTAATCGAACCATACGACTTGGGGCAATATGGGTATCAAAATTCATGGTTTTTGAAACTGATAATGAAAATGGCCATTTTGACTGGATTGGCCACACCCGGAGTGGCCAGTGCCCTCGGGAAGGTTCTACCGGGGGGACATTAATCGAACCATACGACTTGGGGCAATATGGGTATCAAAATTCATGGTTTTTGAAATTGATAATGAAAATGGCCATTTTGACTGGATTGGCCACACCCGGAGTGGCCAGTGCCCTCGGGAAGGTTCTACCGGGGGGACATTAATCGAACCATACGACTTGGGGCAATATGGGTATCAAAATTCATGGTTTTTGAAACTGATAATGAAAATGGCCATTTTGACTGGATTGGCCACACCCGGAGTGGCCAGTGCCCTCGGGAAGGTTCTACCGGGGGGACATTAATCGAACCATACGACTTGGGGCAATATGGGTATCAAAATTCATGGTTTTTGAAACTGATAATGAAAATGGCCTGGACTGGATTGGCCACACCCGGAGTGGCCAGTGCCCTCGGGAAGGTTCTACCGGGGGACATTAATCGAACCATACGACTTGGGGCAATATGGGTATCAAAATTCATGGTTTTTGATACTGGACATGAAAATTACCATTTTGATTGGACATTTTCCGAACCATACTTGTTTTGGCAATTTATTTCCACAGAGGTGCCAAAGATTGAAAACATTTTATAGGAATAAATTATTTAGGATTAAATACATAGGCAATGTTTTAAAAATATAAAATAAAATAGAATATTTTTTAGGAGTTTTGTACAAAGTTCTTTGTCATATTGGTCATGTAGAACATAACCACCTGCACCTTTTTTCTTAAAAATATTTCATTGTAAACCACATGATCACCCCTAATTCATGCTCGATGCCGCCAGCATGCGACCGCGTGCTCCGTTTGTTTGTCAACAAAGCTGCAGCTGGATGATGAGACGAAGCGAGTGGGGGGGGGGGGGGAGTTTTTGACATTTTTTTGCCCGCATCTGTCCCGCCGCCTATTTCGACGGTTGATGAGCCGACGGATGTTAAGCCGACGGTCGTTTCCAACGACCGAGTACAATAAGGAACTGATCGTGCAATATTAAAAAAAAAAAAGTTTTTTCGCTCCGATTTTGAAGGGTTCCGTCTTCAAGGCAAAAACATTCAAAAATATGTGCAACAACAGTAAAGATCAAATGAAAATTTGTTTGCTGAAGGTCTCGGGACCAAAGCTTACAGTTAAACTATGTCACTACGATTTTTCAGAATGTGTTACGTAATTTATCCAAAAGTGGTGAATATTAATTAACAGGAAACAAATCAGTTTGTCAGTATGGTTAATGAAAAAAACGCTTTCTCACAAGAATTTATTTTCAGAAAAAAACTGTTTCTGCGTAAATTGAGCAATTATTAATACATGAATATTTGGAAGAAAAATTTTAACTGCATTTAGACCAATTCCAGCCCAAAACAGGATTTTTTTTAAATACTTTTTTCTCGACCCTCTCCGATTTCAATGAAACTTTGTAGACATGTTATGCTACGCTTATATAAGCCATTTTTGCCTTCATCACCTCACTGAGGCAAGGCTATAAAATCACTCGAAAAATGAACTTCTTTAATACACCTCCTAGATATACCTTCACGTATACCTATCGACTCAGAATTAAATTCTGAACATATGTCTGTGGGGATGTGTGTAGACACGATTTTTTTTTCCACACGATTATTTCAGAACTGACTGAACCGATTTTGGCCGGATACGCCTTATTCTGTTCGTTTTGGGGTCCCCTAAGTCCCTATTAAATTTTATTTTGTTTAGTAAAGTATTTAAAAAGTTATGCCAAGAAAAAGATTTTCTTAGATACAAAAAAGGGTGATTCTTTGCATAACCTCAAAAGGCCGGGTCTTTTTGTTTACGTGCGAGAGCCGCGCCAGATGCGAAACGCCCGGTTGCCATATTGCTTCAAATGAGAGTCTGCATGTTTTCTGGAAAAGTCTGTATCAGGTATATTTTTTTTTCATAACCTTATTTTCATTATTACTTTGTAAATGTGAGGAAGGCACCAAGAAGGCACCACCCACCTAATGGTGGATTAAGAAACGTTTTGTGTATATGGAGCCAGTTACACTCGGCGTGAGTGTTTTAAATATATTTTTATTTCGTAATTTAAATATTACTGTATCTTGAAGCCGTTGCATCGTATCAAAAAGTGGTCCAAGACAAACTTGTAGGAAATCCCGTCAACATTCCGAAAAAAATACACTGAAAGAAAAAAACATGTGACCTTCATGAGATTTTTTGATTTTTTTCATTCATCATCCCGGTACGAGAATCGAACTCACGACCTCTGGATTAGAAACCCAGCACGCCGCTAGTCGAAACCCATCCCCTACCGTTCAGTATTCCCAGTGAGCATATTTACTCTTTTAAGGGATCTGACTTGCCGAGCCAGACAGGAATCGAACCCATCACCTTCCGCTTACAAGGCGAAACCCGTAACCTCACGGCCACGGAAGCTCGTCATTTTTAAGATTAAAACTCAAATTTAAAGGTGAGCCCACGATTTTTTTTCGTTCAAAATTTTTGTGAAAATAGCCCAAGATGTTACAAATACAGGATGGATCAACTCACCTAAAAAAATACAAAAATTATTTACTGAAACTGTTTTTGTTTTCAAAAGTGCTCTAAACATTAAAATTTTCAAAAACCGAACACGAGAGTCGATTACCTAGACAATTTTACATAAAATTCTCGATATTGATCATTGTCCTAAGTCCAATCTTTGTGAAGCTAGAGCGGTTTTAAAAATAAAAATGTTGAATAAATAGTTTTTTTGATGGTTTTTGGCAATTTCTATACGACAGACTTGATTTTTCATTCTCGAAAATATTTTTACCGGAAAGCTCGTCCAATTTCCCATAAGTTTGTCTTTGACCACATTTCAATTGGATGTATAAAGTAAAGTAATTTTAAACTTAAAGATCAAAAAATCTCATGAAAGTGGCGTGTGTTTTTCTTTCAGTGTATTTCTTTCGGAAAGCCCGTCAAATTTCCTACAAGTTTGTCTTGGACCACTTTTTGATACGATGCAACGGCTTCAAGATACAGCAATATTTAAATTAAGAAATACAAAAATATTTAAAACACTTACGCCCTTCCCAAATGTCACTATCGAGTGTAACTGGCTTCATATACACAAAAATGGCTTATATAAGCGTAGGATAACATGTCTTTACTGTTCTTGAAAAAAAGCAATTACAGTAAATTTACATAGGTCCTAGAATTTCTTCAAAGAAGTAATCGGATATTTAATGTTTTCTGAATATAGAAATTTTACCTCGTAAGTGTACACCAAGAAACACTTAATCAATCTATTATGGCTCCCGAAACAACCTGTGTAGATAAGCTGAATGGATGTCACAAAACCACAGCTTGAAACCGCCGCAGCGATAATCGGTTACGTCTGCTAGTATTACGGTATTGATTTTCAAAAAGCTCACACCTCGAGAAAACCACAAATTGTTTCCGCTGCCATCGGGCGGGAAACAATCTGTCATCTGGTTATGGTCGGCTTGTTAGACATTTGATAGCTCGACTTGGCTGGTGCGGAGAATCTACGTCAATATCTAAATTAAGTGGAAGTCGCATAACTTTATTTCCGAAATCAAATTGGTTCCGTTCAATTGAGTATGAAATATTGCGATAAATTTCTCTGCTGAGGAAAATTCGTGACCTCCTATCGATAAAATATACATAAAATCAATAAAATTTAACTGATACCCCCCTGTGTGAACGCATTCCCGGAGTGGAGAGTTCCGCGTTGGCGCCAAATTGATTCATCAACAACACAGCAACTGTAATTAATGGCGTGAGCCCTTCGAGCATCACCGATGCGTCGGCTGATGCCAATTGCCATCAGACTCAAAATTACCATAAAACATTCAATTGAACGTAGATTTCCCCGCCAGGGATGGGAAAGAAAGCTCACGCTTCCATGAATTGTTGGAATTGCTCGTGGGATGACAATATGGACTGAGAGAATTTAAAAGGTTGAAAAATTCTAAATTTGAGATTAAGTCACTTTTGGATGACTAAACTATTTTTTTAAATATTTTATCATAAGAATTTTTCCCACTTTTTCTCACCGTGCCCCGCAAAACCATCACTCAAGGAAAAACGGCATCGCACATTAAAAAGCATCCTCGTTCCAATACGGGGTCCAGAGGAAAAACAATCGCATTAAAAATATAAATAAATCAACACGGACAACGTATAGATTGCCCGTCGCGGGTCGTCCTCGATGATTGGTCTCTATTGGAAACAATTCCGCCGTCAGAGAAGACCGTCCCATCTTCTTTTTTTTTCCTTGGTGGCCCCCGTAGCGAGATGTTGTGAATCAATTAAACTTGACAATCACAACTAAATAACAAACAACGGCGGCGTGGAGCGAAATAGCTCTTGGGGGAAAGTGCCACGTGCCAAGGCTTCCAGATATTTCCGTTGCCTTCCGATGGAAAAGGCTGTTTGGAAAACAACGATTAACTTGGAAAATTGCGTTCGAATTTAGCAGCTAGGTATCGAATTACATCGCAACTGTTGATAACAAGAAGTTAAGCTTATTTTGGATGTGACCTTGATTTTGCTTTCATATTGAAATATCGTCAATTTATAATTATGTTGTAAATAAAAAATAAAACATCTTTGCTAGAGGTGGGCAAAACCGCTCTTTTTTAGGAGCCGCTCATTTTCGTTCGCTCATTAAAAAGAGCCGAAAGAGTCTTTTTAACGGCTCTTTCGCTCTTTTTCAAAATTTGGATTGAAATGGTTTTTTTTTAAATAATCGTGTGATTTTATAAGTTATTTCACATTGGACTTTTATAAATTATTTGATAAAAACAAATAAAACTGAAAACGAGAAGATGCCCTTGAAAACCATACACACACAAAAATATTTATGATGTAACACTTTTGCACGTCATTAAACATTTAAATTCCCGGGACCGTGGTGTAGGGGTAAGCGTGATTGCCTCTCACCCAGTCGGCCTGGGCTCGATCCCAGAAGGTCCCGGTGGCAAATTTTGAGACGAGATTTGTCTGATCACGCCTTCCGTCGGAAGGGGAAGTAAATGTTGGCCCCGGTCTAACCTAGAGGTTAGGTCGATAGCTCAGTCCAGGTGTAGGAGTCGTCTCCCTGGGTCCTGTCTCGGTGGAGTCGCTGGTAGGCAGTTGGACTAACAATCCAAAGGTCGTCAGTTCGAATCCCGGGGTGGATGGAAGCTTAGGTGTAAAAAGAGGTTTGCAATTGCCTCAACAATCAAGCCTTCGGACACCTAATTTCGAGTAGGAATCCCGTAATCGGGAACGCCAAGGCAATGCTGTAGAGCGAATAATTTGATTTGATTTTTTTTTTTTGAAACATTTAAATTTAAATGCAAATTGATGTAAATTTGCGATAAATTATACGTAAAAACATGATTTTACGTGTGATTCAACCGTTTACGTCGAATCTCAAGTTTACATCAACTGAGTTTACATGTGATTCATTTTTTCCGTGTCGAGTAAATTCACATATTTTTTCTGTGTAGGTCTTGGTGGTCACTAAGTCAAAATTTCTACTCGAACCTAAACATTCGAGTAATTGATTGATATCCAAACTTAAATCTAGGGAAGCTGGAAAAACTGCCATTAATTTTAAAATTGCGTTTATTTCTACAAGAATAGAACTAATGCTGATATTTTATATGGAGAAAATATTCTGAGACATCTTTTCTACATTCTGATTTAATCGATAAAGTCTATTAAAGCTACACAGCAGAAAAAATCCAGCTGCATGAAAAAGGCCTGGGGTGTAAAGTAAATGTTGCATTATTTTATTAAATTATATGTAATATTACATCCTGAAATATGTAGCCAATCAGTATGGGAAAACTACTTGTCCGAAATGACAAGCTCACATATACGTTTATCATCGGTCTGATGGCCGAGCGGGCTAAGGCGCCAGTCCATACTGTTGGTGCTGGGTTTGAATTCCGTCGGTTGTTACTTTTTTTTTGTGTTTACAAAACTTGTACATGCAGCATGTAATATTAAGTGTCTTTTTTGACGAAGGTAATGTGCATGCTTTTGCATGCTATTTTACCATCGGATTTTTTGCTGTGTAAAGTTTAATCGGACAAAAGGATTTTTTTTCAAAATCTCTAAACTATTCAGTAGATTTTTGGTAATATTTTACAACTTATGCAATTTGATTTACTCAAATTTGTATTCCGGTAGTACTTTAATATACAATCGGTTATACAATGAAAAGTTTTTTTCAGTTCGTTTAGAAGATCATTTAATTTTGGGATTGATTTTTATAAGCATTGAAATATTTGAAATTGCATTTGAAATTCTCAAACAAATTTAGTACTATTTTTTTTGGAAATTCAATAAATTATATTTATAACAAAAATCATGCCATCTTGAAACGGTTCTTCCAAAAGACCGGAGTTTAAAAAAGAACCGCGGTTTTTTTTAGAGAGCCACGGTTCGTTCGCTCTTTTCAGTGAACCGGCTCTTTGAGCGGTTCGCTCTTTTTTTACCCACCTCTAATCTTTGCTTTATTGTTTGATTAATAAGTTATTGAGTTTGGAAACATTTTAATCAAAAATTTCATGAGATCTAATCTTTGCTTTATTGTTTGATTAATAAGTTATTGAGTTTGGAAACATTTTAATCAAAAATTTCATGAGATCTAATCTTTGCTTTATTGTTTGATTAATAAGTTATTGAGTTTGGAAACATTTTAATCAAAAATTTCATGAGACACTATTTGAAAAAATGTTTCAAAATTGAAAATATTTGCTAAAAATTTACATTGAGACCTTCCATCGATAAGTTCTGGTAGAATTGATAAAACTCAGAAACTGTGTTTTAACCTTTTCCGTAATTCCCAAACAAATACTCACAATTTGCAGCTTCCTCTGATTTTGGACCATTTCAACGCAGGAAAAAAATGAATCTATTCAAGTTCAGTTGAGTTCTATAATCGGAAGACATTCAACTTAACATCGAACAGTTTAGCTGAGCAAGTCACGCGAGGGCTATAATCTGATTCGCAAATATTTATTTTTGTATGCTAACCAGGTTACAAATTGAATCTAATCGGTCTGGTTTTTGCTGATATGGTCTTTTTGTGACTAATTTTGGGACACTTTGCATATTAAAAACAACTAGTAAGTTCGCCGTACATTTGGTTGTTATTTACAAAAACTAAATAAAACTTAAATTTAAAGATGAAGTAATCCAGAATAAATTTGTTCTGACTCTGCCCAGCATTCTACGCAGTGCCGAAAAACATGCACCAACGATGACTTTTATGTGAATTTGAGTGTAATTATCGACCAGCCAAGATTGATTGGTTCCCGAGATTGAGAGGTTCGTCTGCTCATCTGCTAGGCAGGTCATAATCTTCACGATAGTTGGGGGCTGGTGTTAAAAACCAGATGCCTGTCTGGCGCGGCACCACACGTGGGGAGAGCGAAATGGTTTCGCATTTATTTGAGCGAAATTGATTCTTTTTTTTTTTGTGCCGCCAGGAATGTGGGCCAAACAGCAGCAGTTGATAATTTTACGCAGCGAAAACTCAAAATCCAACAAGTCACATAAAAAGGTGATAAATTGATCCACAAATAGATCAAGTGCAGCAGAAAATAAATTAATTGCCGAACGTCTTTACTACCGTTTACTCGCGTCTGAGAGTGCCCCCTCCCCTCATTGAGATTTTTATGTTTAGCCATTACATTATGTAAACATAAACAAGCCGCACCAGTTGATTGGGGGCTATTTGTGAGAAAAGTTGAATGGTTCGTGCGGAGCAGTATCGGAAAAATTGTATTTTTTTGCGTAAAAATAGGATCTGGAACAGGTTGAATGGTGTGCAATTTGACAAATATTGGAGCACAATTTAGGTCACAAATTGCAATTCTTGGGAAACATTTAAAGATAACTAATTTATTATGCCATTGCTGCCACTGCAAAGTGGTCAAGATCACAAAATGAAGTGGAAATTAAATTTTCCCGAAAATAAAATCATTTCTCATGCTTTGGTGTTTTCGAAAGAGTTGTTCCTAATAAGGGGCAAATTTTTGGTTGGTTTACGATTAGGTTTTTTCAGACAATCTAAATTGTTAGGAAAATGTTTGGTATATTTTCTTTTACAAATGCACATTAAGCGCATGTCAATTATAACAATTTTGACGAAAAGCCTCAAAAAAGCTTCCAAAAATCTAGTTGACAATCAAAAAATACTAAACCACGTTTTTGAAATTTTCAATAATTTTTTGTTTATCATTTGAAATATAACTCAGCAATGCATCAAGTTATAGTTTGAGTTTCTAAAACTATGCGATCTCTTGTTTTTAAAAACTGAGCAACTCTCTACGAAATCGGTCTTTATTATTAATTTTAATTTTTGTATTTTTTAATCAAGTTGAATTTTTTTTTGGCGCCTTCGGAATGCCCAAAGAAGCCATTTTGCAACATTAGTTTTTCCTTATAATTTTCCATACAAATTTGACAGCTGTCCATACAAAAATGATGTATGAAAATTCAAAAATCTGTATCTTTTGAAGGATTTTTGGATCGATTTGGTGTCTTGGGCAAAGTTATAGGTATGGATAAGGACCACACTGAAAAAAATGAATAAATCAATATAAAAATGGGTGATTTTCAATTTCACTTTTTGTCACTAAAATTTGATATGGGTAATTCTCTACCAACTCACACGAAATCGGGAAAAGTTGCCCCGACCCCTCTTCGATTTGCGTGAAACTTTGTCCTAAGGGGTAACTTTTGTCCCTGATCACGAAACCGAGGTCCGTTTTTTGATATCTCGTGACGGAGAGGCGGTACGACCCCTTCCATTTTTGAACATGCGAAAAAAGAGGTGTTTTTCAACAATTTGCAGCCTGAAACGGTGATGAGATAGAAATTTGGTGTCAAAGGGACTTTTATGTAAAATTAGACGCCCGATTTGATGGCGTACTCAGAATTCCGAATAAACGTATTTTTCATCGAAAAAAACACTAAAATTTTTTAAAAATTCTCCCATTTTCCGTTACTCGACTGTAAAAAAATTTGGAACATGTCATTTTATGGGAAATTTAATGTACTTTTCGAATCTACATTGTCCCAGAAGGGTCATTTTTTCATTTAGAACAAAAGTTTTCATTATAGGCTTTACATGTTAGGGTACCAAAAGTTGCGTTTTTTATATATAGATCACCGCTGAAATTTTCAAGTTATGGCTGTTTTAATGAAAAAGAACGATTTTTCCCGTTATCGTCATTTTCCCATTTTTGCGCGTGGCGCGTCGAGCAACCCAGTTTTTATTTTCAAAAAATCGTATCTCAGAGTATTGAAAACATAACTCCACCATTTTTTTTGATATATTATGTAGAATTTTCCGTGAAATCAGGTGAAAATATTTTCAGACATAGGCGCTTTGATCCCGAGACCTTCAAAACAGCATTTTAAATTTTCATGCGACCTTTTCAAATGTTAATTTAGATTTTTGAAACTTCTTACTATTTTTCCCAAATAGCCAAACTTATCACCTTTCTTTTGCTTTCTATATGATTTAAAAAAAAATGTTTTTTGCAAAAATCCACGAAAATTGACATTTTTCGGACCACCCTAACACGGCGTAGGTCACCCTAATGGCCAAACAAAAAATACGGGTCTAATTATTTTGGCCAAGGCTGTTTTCGTGAGGAATTGCTGTTAGAGGACCTGAAATGCAAACTTTTCAGAAATTTCCAGAATGAGCAAAAAAAAAAACTTTTGACCGAGTCATGAATTTTTGAATTAATACAGATTCGCAAAAATTTTCAACTTCATTTTTCAATGTAAATTCGAATTTGGAATCAAAAAGTACTGAAGAGAAATTTTGATAAAGCGCACCGTTTTCAGTTTATAGCCATTTTTAGGTAACTTTTTGAAAAAAGTCGCAGTTATTTTTTTTAATTAGTGCCCATGTTTGCCCACTCTTGAAAAAGATATTTTTTTAAAGCTGAGAAAATTTACTATATTTTGCTTTATTGAACTTTGTTGATACGACCCTTAGTCGCTGAGATATTGAAAACTGAAAAATGAAAAAAATTTGCGACCATATTGGTTTTTGAAAAAAAGTCAATATTGATTCAAAAATTCATAACTCGGTCGATGTTTTTTTCCCATTCTGTAAATTTCTGAAAAGTTGGCATTTGATGTCCTCTTAAACATATCAAAAAGTAAATAATTAAAAATAGTGTTTTTTGCAAATCAAGTTTTAGTGACAAAAAGTGACATTAAAAATCACCAATTTTTTTTACCGTGTATCATTTTTTTCAGTGTAGCCCTTATCCATATCTACAATTTTGCCGAAGACACCAAATCGATCGTAAAAATCCTTCAAAAGATACCGATTTTTGAATTTTCATACATCGTTTTGCCTTCCTCACTTTACTGAGGAAAGGCTATAAAATCACTCGAAAAACGAACTTTTTAGTTAAACCTCCTAGACCTACCTTCATTTGTACATATCGACTCAGAATCACCAGCTGAGCAAATGTCTGTGTGTTTGGCTGTATGTAGACATGTGTACCAAATCAATGTCACTGGAATATCTTTTCACAGGCTCAACCGATTTTGGCCGAAATGGTTTTAATCGATCCGTCTTTACGTCCCCTAAGTTGCTATTTAAATTGATGCAGTTTTATCATGTATTTAAAAAGTTATGTTAAAAAACTGTTTCATATTAAATTAAAATTATGGTAAAAAGGGTGGTTTTTTCATGAAACCCTCACATGTTATATATTTTTAGAAAGCATATGAGAAGACCTTTCTTGTGGATTAAGAATTTCCAAGATCTGACTTACTAATCTAATTTAATCTAATCAGACCCTAGCGCAGCCAATCTTTCGAAGGGATCCTGGAGAGTGCCTTAGGTTAGATGACGCCTAGCACTCTTCTTGTCATTTATTAACATTTGTAGTGCGCCATTGCATTGAAATGCATTGAGACATCACAAGCGTTAAAGCGGCCAGGCCTACTGCGTAAAGCCGTATCGCAGAGATGACTCGTAATTGGGTTGAGTTTGAGCACTGAGTGTTCGAACAACAACACAATTCTGAACCGACAGGGATGGAAGAAGCGTGGGGACACACCACCATACGCTCCGAGATTTTGGTTGTATTCGTTGGGAGCACCATGCTAAGAAGGTTTGGTACTCCGGGACCCTCTGGGATGGGACATTGTATTTCCACGAATGCCCTGGACACTATTTGCCGTGGTTATAGCGCCACAACTCGCTCTCTGTAACAGTATTCCTAATTCCAGT
Source organism: Culex pipiens pallens (assembly GCF_016801865.2). NCBI lineage: Eukaryota > Metazoa > Arthropoda > Insecta > Diptera > Culicidae > Culex > Culex pipiens. The sequence goes on from NC_068939.1 coordinate 44,842,845, forward strand.
CCACGCTCATCAAGTCGTCATGGCCTAGTGGTTAGCATTTTTGCTTACCAATCCAAAGGACGGAGGATCGAACCCCGCCTCGAGGGACTTTGATTTTTCGTTCATATTCATAATTTCAAATTTATGTGTTCTTAACTTTCTCGTTGGGAGCAGATGGGAATCGAACCCAGAACCATTCGCTTACAAAGCGAACACCGTAACCAGTCAGCCACGGCCGCTCCTTCACACTTGGGTTAGACTGCGCCATAACCCGCTAAAAAGTTGCAGCCGACGGGATTCAAACCCAGCACTAATTTCCAAGATCTGACTTACCTATCTAAAATTAAAAGCAGTTTAAAAAATGGTCTGAATTTACATAACCTCAAATGGTCCCATCTGATCGCCACGAAAAAAGCCTTGTAGAGGGATGCAATTTTTCTGAAAGGCGGTGTCTGTATGATCTTGACAAAAAGTCTGTAGGAAGTCTGTTTTTTTACTCGCACTTATTTTCATTAGGACCTCTTAAATGGGTGCTGCGATCACGTTAGGAGAGATCCATAAACCATGTGGACACTTTAGGGGATTGTATTGCGCGTATTCCCGAAAAAGACACGCGGCATACCAGCCTCGAAACGACGCGCCGCACTTTCGGCAAATGCGCGCTGTCAAATCCCATACTGTGCATTTTGTTTTTGTTGATCTTCTTCTTGGAATTGCATGGCATTGTTCCCGGGAACATTTTTTATTGCACCAAAAGTGCAGAAAATCGCTGGCAACAGTATCTGCGGCACATTCTGAAATGCCGCGCGGCGTGTACCTTCGAAAGAAACGGACAATAATCACTCTATAAATGAGAGGAAGGCACCAACCACCTAAAGGTGGATTAAGTTACGTTTTTGTATGTGCATTTGCCAAATTTGTATGGAAAATTATATGGACAAACTTGTGACGCAAAATGGCTTCTTTGGGCATACCGAAGGCACCGAAAATGTAATACGAAAAAAAATGATTAACCGAAATCTCAGAGAACTACTCAACTGCCAAAACTATCCATAATAGATGTCGTTGGATTTATTGCGTTTCTGCGATAAATTTCAAATTTGAGCATATTTGAAAAATGGAAGCAGGAAAAAAAGCAACAAAAAACTATTGATATCTACATGAGTTTTGATGTAATATTTTGAAGGTCATTCAGATCAAAGCAAAACTGTTGAACTTATAAACACTCAATATTTATGTGTATTTGCCAGAAGCGGTTTGATCAGCACTTTATGGTTATGAAATATTCATAATCATGTCGGCGACTGATGCATTTTCAGAGTTTACACAAGCTGGTGATTATACATAAGATGTACAGTTTAGTCACCTTATGGTTCATATTTAAGAGGTAGTTATGGTGTAATGCTCATCCAGTTGAACAGTGCACTTCACCGTGTATCCTTTTGGTGTCACTATTTCCTTTTTAAGTGGTTTTAAAAATGAGAACAATTGCGACTGTTTGCTTCGTGCTATTGATTAGCCTAACTTTATTTTTGAAGTTTGGTAGTGCCATCCCAGTGACAGCCATTCCCATTGGAAATGCTTCTTCAATAACTGGTAAGGTATACAACAACTTAATGAGGAACAACCACATTTTTATGTTTGACTTCATCGCAGAACTATTTGGAAACAAAACATCTGATCAAGAGCAAGAAATCGTTGGTAAGATTTTTGTTATCCTTATTTTTATTTACAAATTAAGTCAATCCTATCTGTTTCAGGATTATCCGCTAACAACACTTCAGCAATCTTGTCATTTTTAAACTATTGTTATAATTTTGATTATAATTATAATTATTTTAACTATTGGTAAAAATTAAAAATCATTGATTGCATCATCACAAGATATGTAATTCGTGATGAATAAAATAAATTAAATTGCAATTCTTCGCAATATCAATATCTATCAATTTTGCTTCACTCACCTTCCTCGTGTGACATGATGCTCTCGTCCGGCGAGATCGGCTCGGCCGCTGTGATCATGGTGGTCTTTCGGTTTTCCTGCAGCTTCGAGAAGAACTCGACCGCGTAGTCGATCACATCGCCGGGCTGCTCGAGCAGGTACGCTATCGAGAATTCGAGTAGCACGTCGCGTAATCCGTCCGGAACCTGGATCCGGTGCTTCTGTTGGCTTGACATAGTTTACCGGGCACAATCTGGAAGAAGGTTGAGAAAAAGTGGAGCGTATAAATAATCAAGTTTGGACGCAAATCACGCTCTTCACAAATCAACGGAAATCTGGCCCCCGGTTGGAGGGGTCGCATGTGGCGCGCACGGATCGGCCCCAGCTGTCTACCCCGGAACCCTTCTAATTGGCGTTAATTAAATTGACAATCAGCTCTCGAAGATGTACAACGATGGCGACGACGACCGCAGAAAAACTGTCGGATTGTCTACCGGAATCAACCCGGGGAGGGACCGGCCACGACGACGGGGGTTATTTAGCATCGTTCAAGTAAGTACTTTTAATTTTTGTAACCCCTCCCCCTCTTCAACTCTTCAACGACAATTAGTCTAAAGTGGTGTCTACAGGACACAGTCGGCGGTTGGTCAGGGTTGCCAACATCATCGGAGTTGACAGCTGGCAGCACTGCCGTCACGCCATTGCGGTGATGAAGGTTAGGGTAAAAAATCTTCATTACACTTTGTGGTGCAGGGCCGGCGAGGACACAAATTAGTCCCATTATTTTATCTGCGCACTGAGATTTGCCTCTAATTGAAGCTATTTCCCAGTGGCACTGAACCACTCTTGGAAGAATTCTATGACGAAAGTAAGTGAACCTCAGAAGAGCAAAAATGCATTCTTCAAATTAATATAATCCAAAGTTTTCAATAGAAAAAGTTTCATCGAAATAAAATTAAAATACAAAAATGCAAAAATACAAAAATACAAAAATACAAAAATACAAAAATACAAAAATACAAAAATACAAAAATACAAAAATACAAAAATACAAAAATACAAAAATACAAAAATACAAAAATACAAAAATACAAAAATACAAAAATACAAAAATACAAAAATACAAAAATACAAAAATACAAAAATACAAAAATACAAAAATACAAAAATACAAAAATACAAAAATACAAAAATACAAAAATACAAAAATACAAAAATACAAAAATACAAAAA